>NW_007579070.1:88853-97069 GCF_000690725.1 Stegastes partitus | reverse complement strand
TGTGCTTGGTTGTCTGTCTCTAAGTGTAGCCCTGTGATAGACTGGTTACCTGTCCAGGTGAACCTGCCTTCACCCTGAGTCAGCTGGGATAGGCCCTACTGAGGATAAAGTGGTGTATAGACAATGAATGGATGGCTGTTGCCTTGGTCCATAGCGCTCTACTGCCCCCTGCAGGAAAGCCTTCAGTCTGCACTGAACTGTGGTGAAACTGAGCCTGCAGTTCTGTTTCAGTATGAGCAAGAAGGAGAGCTGGTAATTCTCCCAGCATCCCACTGTGTTCATGAGCTGTTTCCCTGCCTCTTTATCGAGCTACCTCTGGCTTCAAACCATGTGTAATTAAAAAGTTAAAACGCCTCACCGCCATGTTCAGACAGAGCTGTGCTTTAACAAAAACTAACCGGACACAGAATTTAATACATACAGTCACCGAAAACATGATCAGACCACCGTGTCTTCTTCAGTTTGTTCATTTTAATGCCTGGTTCCACTAAAGGTCCATTTGTTTGGACAAATATAATGAAAACAACAAAAACAGCTCCTGAGAGTTTAATGTCAGAGCTGATATCAGACATGTTCCAGAATAACCTAAATCACTGAAGTTCTTCCATCAGCAGCTATGGCATTGTTCTGCCAGAACCAGAGCTTTTAGACGTTCCATGTTTTCTGTTCTGTCTGTTTTCCAGAGCAGCCTGTCCATGACCTGGTCCATTCACCCTGTTCCACCCAAACTGGAACCAGCCCAGTTTGACCCCCACTGAAACCTAAACTCAGGTGTTAACGTCTCCTTCAGGATGTCAGGATGTGGACCTCCCAACCAGTCAGTCAGAGCTGATGAAGCCTCTTGGATGAAGGTGGAACGTCTTCAAGGAACTCAAGCAGGTCCAGCTGCTACCATTAATGTACCAGAAGTCGTTGATAACATTATGGGATGTGTCACTGTAAAAATAGAAACAGAAAACTCCAAAGATCTCATGATGAGCCGTGTACACAGTGACAGTGGGCATGTGTGATAAAATAACGAATGAGAACATGTCTAATAATTAATATTGATTTGTTCAGTCCACAGAGACTAAAGACCATCGATGATTTCATTAGTTCAAAGTGTAGCATAAGTCTGTACCAACAATCACACGACCAGCTCGCATCACATATAGCTGATCAGAAAATCAGACTGTGGATTCATTATCAATGATTCTAGTGACCATCTGCCAGTATTTGCAATAATGCAAAACAATAAGACAACAGAACATGACAAATAAAAGAAGTTAAAGGTGAGCTGATGAGCTCTGACTGGAGGGAGGTGTACGTGGAAGATGCTGATGAAGCCTGACGCGCTGTTAGAACAGAAACAACTCATCTGTATGATGCACATTATAAACAAAAACACAGCGAACAAAGAAATGCATGATAGAAAGATGTTTTAATGAAGAGGACAGTAAAGAAGGATTCAAATATAAATTATATAAAAACAAACTAAGCAACATGATGAGAAATAGTAAAAAGGAGAACTCCACTAAATTGGTCAAACAAACAACAGGAACAATATAAAGAACACATGGACAGTATCAAAAACAGTTATTAGAAACAGAAATTAAACTTCTGACTTTCCCTACATACATTTTAAATACAAATAATGAGACCGTATCTGATTGGCCTCGATTGCCAATGAATTCAATAAATATTTAGTAAACTCTGGATTTGACCTGATGAAGGAAATAAAACATCCTAAAAACAGAGAAAACAGAATAAACATCAAAGGAACAGATGAGAAAGAGATCACAGAAATAGTTGAAGGTTTCAAAGACAGACTCTGAGGACTGTAACAGCATCGATGTGGCGTTTATCAGTGAGTGTGTGCTGCAGCCCTTTACCTACATTTAGAATCAGTCCAGAACACTGAACACAGCAAAGCTCATAACAGTGTTTAAAGCTGGTGATAAACACACACTTTCCAACTACAGGCCAATTCCTTTACTTCCTCACTTCTCTAAAATATTAGAAAAATACTTTCTACTGGATTGGACAACTTCATGAGTCAACACAATATTCTGCATGACCAGCAATATGGTTTCAGAAATAATTAAACCTCCTCAGTAGCACCTGCCATTGGATTTTTTTTTAAATTTAAAAAAAGGTTTTTGATGCAGCAGCAACAAAACTTTGATCGTATGTGGTTGGAGGAGTGGCCTTCAGCTGGCTCATTCGCTGTTTGGATAACAGAGAACAGTACGCTGGAATAAATCAGGTTTAATCAAACTCAATGAGAACAAAATATGGAGCTCCTCAAGGTTCAGTTTTGGGACCTTTATTATTTATTTTGTATATTAAAGACTTATGTGAAGTTTCCAGTTTTGTTCACTGATGACTAAATAATCTGGAGAGTTGGTTTTATTTAAATGTAAGGTTCACTTATTAGCATCAAACCAAGTACATAATATTTGGGAATAGATGAACCGACATGGCAGAGAGCTGAGCTGTTGGACAAAGCAGCAGCAGTCAGACAGACGGAGCTGCACAGCCACCAGGCAGGAGACAAAACCACCTCCCACGGCAATGTGAAGGCGTTTTCACTCCAAAAACCAGCATCACCTGTTGAATGCAAAGCGTGTGGAGTCCCAGAATGTCGGCGGCCTGATTGGGAGACAGATTGGACGTTCTCTCTGTGTGCAGCAGCTATTCTTCGGTTAAAACTTCAGTAGTGACGTTAAAACTTTGATATTTTGCTTTTTAGTCGTCCATTTTTGTTCACTTTGCTGTGGAACGTTTTGGAGGTAAGATGGCATCTGGCCTGTTTTTTAAAAAGTGTAGTTTACAGGTAGACTCTGGAACGGTTTGGTTTTGTTTATTTTCCCAAAAGGTTGCAGTTCCCACGTTGTGCCAGCAGAGGGCGCCTGGTGGTGCTTTTCCTGTTCTCAACAGGTTAGTGTTGTGTTAAGTCATCACAAAACATTTGTAAGGACCATGTAGAGCTTCTTTTTTTCTTTGACAGAGTTGGATGAGACATACGAAGGAGCTGAAAGTTGCTCAGCGCGTTTTGTAAGGCTACGCTTTTAGCGGTTCACTTGAGAAATCATGTTAAGTTGTGTTAAAAGATTTGACAAATTAGAACAACACCAATCTCCAGAGCTGTGTTGTTGGTCCAATGGACTGGATCTCTGGGACTGACCTCCAGTCTGAGTCTGTCCAGCCTCTCCAGAAATTTGTATTTCTCCTTAATTTTGATATTTAATGGTATTATAAGTTCTTGTTGTAGTTGTAGGAGATTCCTGGAAAATGGCTTCAGGGTGCATAGATTGTGGCCGTTGGAGAAGTCATTGAAGCTATTCATTGTTGTGGAGGATCAGGGTTGAGTGTAGGAGGTCGCCACTGAAGATGAATTGAAATCTCCATATTCCATCTAAAATCCTTCACATGTCGTAGATTAGCTGTTGGGTTCTTCCAAATGCCACATTCCATAAAATGATTCCATTATTCCAAGAAGTTTTGAACGTGTGGCGTCGCACAACTGCACTTTTTGACATTTCATATAGATGGCGCCATTGGATCATTTTTGACCGACTCCATCATTGAAGTCCACATTCTCTACATCACGTATTTAAAATCTCTCAGATTGTTCTATTTTCAAGCTACATTGCTCCAACCCATATTATAGTCTAAATATTGAGTCAATATTTCCATGAATTAACTCAAATACATTCAGCCAATCACATGTTCACGTGCTTCCATTCCAGTGTCATCTTTATGTAGTTCAGGCTGACCGTCAGACTCGAGCTGTCAGGAACTTGAGTTTGATTAACTGCTCTTTTGTTAAGTATTGTTTTGGGATGCATCTGTTAGATTACTGCAGCTTGTTCTCTGTGAACAGCAGGTTACATGTACAGTAGGAGGACATATGGACTCCAGAGTCTTTATCTTCTCTCTGCTGCTCTTCCCTTACAGGCCTCTGGCTGGGCGGAGCCTGTGATCACCTGTCCTGGTACACCTGGCAAGTGTACGTGGCTATATCCTCCTCAGACCTGGCAGTTCATTTTTGTCCTCTGTGGGGGGCATGAGTCTGAGACCTCCAAGTCAAGCATCATTTATAGGATCTATCTGAATCATACTGTCCCTTAAAGAGGACACGATGGGCTCTCATTGGATGGCCCAGCTGTGCACGTGGGACCAACGCAGCACGTGCACTGTCCTTTCAAAACGGCGGGAATTTCCACATTTTAGGTCAACAAGGAAGTAAAGTCGTAATTTTTTTTCCAGATATCATATTCCTACTGCAAAATAAACAAAGTCTTGGCTTCAATTTAGAAAAAAAAATAAAAAGTCACAGTGATTTTAACCCTTTCAAAACACAGCTTTGATTCAGTGTCCTTTGTCGTGGACATCAGGACGTCCTCCATCTGCAGCACGTCAGGGAGCCGAGGGGATGCACAGGCCGACACATTGGACGAGTGCTTCAGATGTAACGTGTTCCTGTACGTTTCAAAGAATAAAAGCTGGTTCCTCTGGTACCGCTCATGATCTGCAGTGAGTCTGTGCTGAACGTGGTGTGACCAGAATGCAGTGTTCTGTACGAGTTCATGTAGATGAGATGAGACTTCATTGATCCCTTTGGTAGGACGCCTCCATGCTTTGTTGCACAGGGCCAGCTACCATCCACAACACACCTTTAAGGGGATTAAGTCCCAGCTTATGAGGTTTAGCAGGATGTGCACAAAGCCTGACAACAAACTGGTCTGCACTTGTATCCAAAGCGCTTCACAATGTTTTCTCATTCATCCATTCACACACCAATGCTGCTGCCATCAGGAGCAGCTTCAGGTTCAGTGTCTTGCCCAAGAACACTTGGACTGTGGAGGGGATGGAACCACTGACCGTGTGATTGGAGGACAACCGCTGAGCCACAGCCGCCCAACAAAACCACTCTTCAAAGCACTCAGATCTAGAGGCTATAGAAGGACTTTTCTGCGTTCTATCAAAGTTGAGGAACAACAGAGCTTTGGTGAAGGACGAGTGACCAACAGAATAAAACAATGACTCCTCTGGTGAATATCAATGAAGTGGCAGAAGCTCACTGTGAAAACGTACAGCTTGTCTCCAACCTTTGTCTGAATTCAGAATTATTTCAGCCTTTAAAGGCAATAAAATCTGAAGATTTCCTGGTTCATGCCTCCTTAGAGAGTGAGAGACCACCTTCTGGGGACGTTCATTTGAAATCGATCACGTATGTTGTCAATAAGTACACGGATCTGAGCTGGGATCCTCGAATCTCATTTATTTAATTAAATGCAGAATTAGAAAAAAACAACCTGTATGTGGGACAGACTGAAACAACATGTTGATGGTGGGTTTAAAATAACTGAGCTTTATGTAGGTTTTCACAGACATGGAGAGGAAATCTCTTCATTTCAGGCCTTGAATCGAGGACTGGTTGGTCAGCGGCTCAGAAAACAGCAGCAGAGAGACGCTGGATCACCAAATTAAAATGAATGAAGAGGAGGAACACACATTGTTGAGTCTGAACTGGAGACCAGGGGTTGTTGAAGGTTACGTGGACGTGGCCCAGTCTACCATCGATGGTATTCTGGACCGGGATTTGTTTCTTTCCTGCACTTTTGTGAGTTTTGAGGGGCAGAAGGATTTTTGAGGTGAGCTGAGGTTCTGTGTGAGCCTGTGTCCTCTGTACATCTGCTACCATCACAACATCTTTAAGCCTCCCTCATCTCTTCTTAAAGATCAACTGACCATCTGAACACTCCTGACAGAAGCCTTTTGTACCTGCACTGATTGCTTATCACTGACAGCCGCTGTGATGACTGCAGGTGTGCTGGTGGAGGCGGAGCCAGTCTCTGGTTGGCTGATTTGTTCTTCGTGGGTGTGTGTAGATGTTTATATGTTTGTCATGAGCAGTGTGTCTCCCATTCTCCTCTGAAGAAGCCATGTGTTTGTTGAAACACTAGGAAAGTCCAGTGATGGCTAGATGAGGCCTCATGGAGCGTTGTGGCACATGACCCAAACTGTATTGATACCGGGTCGGTACTGTGTCACTGTGTTGCTCAGTAGGGACACCTGCTGGATCTTAAAAGTCATTACAGGCAAAACAGTTGACAGGCTGAACTGACTGATTTAATGACCTGGTTTATACAACAATGGAAGTTATTGTATTTTATATTGTATTATTCTATGTCCTAATTTAGTTTAAAATATATGTGATATCTTTAAAATATACAGTCAATAAATAACGTGAACGTCGTCATAACATGAAAATCAAAGTCAAAGTGTGGATGTGAGGATACTGATGGACTGGTCTTCGAGGCAAGGAGGGGATTTATATACATATATACATATATATATATATATATATATATGTATATATGTTCAAAAAAATACGTTGTTCCAAAGTCTTGGGACTGAGGCGATTCTATTTTTTCAATGCGGGTTCTTCAGCTTTAGAGAACACCCGCTCACACGGCACAGATGAGGCTGGTGTGCACAGAAACTCTGGGGAAGAGTTCTGGTACTGGTTCTTCTATTTCAACGGATCCTGGGCCCTGGAACGTTGGTCTCTCCCAGGTTCCTCTGAACCTCAATGACTGAATCAGCTGTGACGCTGGTGGTCTGCTGCCAACTTCCTCATCCAAGTGCTGCCACAGGTATCTAAAAAAAACCCCAAAAAACACAAATTAGCATCACATGATCAGCCATATTGATATGTATGTGCACATGCTATCTTGTTTCTCCCTCCAGTTTATCCTTTTGAAGAGGTTTGTATGATTTCACATTTCTTTAAAGCACTTGTTTTTTTCTTTTACTGGCATGATGTTTTGGTTTTGTTACACTTGCCTTACCTGAACTGCTCTTTGTGATAATTGTCTGGATTTTTGCATTAGTTGACCCCTCACCCTAATAATTCCACCCACATAAAACCCCACAGCGAAACAAAGCCATAAAGCTCCTCTAACACACCTCCCTCGGAACCAAAGTAAAAAAAACTAAACTTCTCCTCAAACTGTGCCCAGCACAAATCAACAGCGAAATCTGAAGTACAACTCCCTGAAGGAAAACAACAGGACATGACAGCAACGGAAGCAAACAACACCATCGGAACAGAAAAAGTCAGAAACCAAAACCCCCTCGGGGAAACCATATGACAGTAACCATGACAACGCGACTCGAGCAGCGCATTAATCAACCGCTGAAGAAAAGAAAACAAAAAAAGAAAATGGGACCAAGTTTAAAGGCAGAGTCCCAAAAGGAGATCATGATCTTCATTCAAGAGCACAAACCAGAACAAACCCAAACGCAACAGAACCGAGTTGATGAACAAAGTTGGGGGAGCCATCAAGAAACCTTTTCACAAACCGTTCCAATTTGGCGTTTGTTCGAATGTCCTAAATCCTCATCCTAACCCTTGGATACATCCCACTACATCTCTATGTGTATGTAAAAGTCATGTAGATTTTAACAACTGCTGACTTGTCCACTAGCTGTTCCAAGAACATACAGTGTCAGGCAAAAGAACGCATGGTTCCAAAACTCCACAGGATCTATACATAACTCTATGGCTGTCAGTGTCAAAGTGTTGCATCTACAATCAGACAGAGATTGGACAAATCTGACATGCATGGGACGTGTGCCAGGAAAAAGCTTTTAGTGCCCAAAAAGAAAATTAGAACAAAACTACATGATGTAAGCAAAAAGAAGGCCTTTTAAAATAATGTGCTATGGAAAGACAAATGAAAGTTAGAGCTTCTTGTCCATCATAACAGTAGACATGTTTGACGGTTCTTCAGAAGAAGACCCTTAAATTAACTGTAAAGTTTGGTGGAGTCCTGATCTGGTTTGGTGTTTGTCACCACCTCAAGGACTGCTCATTGATTCAACTACGAAACCTGCATCATGTCTGAAAGTGTTTAATGATGTGAAGCCATCTGTCTGAAAGTTGAAGGTGAACCAGAAGAGGACTTCAACAGAATGATCGTAACACACCAATAAATCCACCAAGGAACGTCTCAAAACGAAGCAGCGGAGGACTATTAAATGGACTGATGATACATCAGATTTGATTTCCATTGAAATGTTGTGGTTTGGTTTAAACCAGGCCAACCATGCTAGAAAACCCTCAAAGATCTTGTAACTGAAGACGTTTTGTGGAAAAGTGATCAGAAATAGTTGAATAAACAACAGAAAAAGCAAATTTTCCTTGTTGTTGTGCAAGTAAATCA
>NW_007579070.1:78472-80904 GCF_000690725.1 Stegastes partitus | reverse complement strand
TTTAAAGGACAGCTTCCTTCAGACACTCTGTAAGTCCACATCATTCCATGGAGGATGATGGCAGCTGTAGTTTATTTCATACAGCAGAGTCCTGACACTGTTCATGCTTCCACTTCCCTACTGCATTACTGTAGGTCTGAGTGACTTTAGCTTATAAATAAACGTCTTGGTCATGTAGACATTATCCTGCACCGTTTGTTTCACACCAAAGCATTTTTAGCATTACGTTCATTTCACACATGGAGGATGCATGACATTGTTGATGTCTGTAAAACCCTCCTTCAGTCTCTTCCACAACTACATTACCTTAATACATTTATATATGCCACATTTAGATCGGTTGTTTTATGCTAATACAGTCTGAACAATAACTGCATCTCCAGCCACAGCTTCAGCATTCCAGCAGGAAGGCCATCTGTCTGAGATCAGCCTTTCATTCAATAATAAGTAATAAATGCCTTATGTAAACTGGTGCATAATGGTTCATTCATTCATAACCCTAACCCTCTGTAGTGTTATTTATATAGATAATAACTGCACTGGACCAACACATGAGCTGTCCATGTGGACCAGGAGAAATGTGCAGCATATTGAAAGGTTGTTGTGAAGGAACGTAACAACAGCGTCTGTACACGTCCCTACAGTTGTCACGGTTTCATTTTATATCTTATGAAGTTCTTCACCCATGGTTCTGAGGAGATGACTTTCAATGAAGAACTTTTGGAATTAAGTCAGAGCTGGTTTAAAAACAAAACCGTGAACTTCTCCCCAGAGCTCACTGAGTGACGTCTACCCAGACTGATGAATGCATTTGAATGTTTTAAAATCTGCATTGACTTGGTGGGAAACAGGGGTGCCAGTAAAGATGGATTTCTATTTTATCTGGCAATTATGATATCAATTAGCTCATCAATCTAAAAACAAATCCCTCCAAAATCATTTACTTGACATTTAATTTAATTAAATTGTATTGTTTTGAGCTTCATGCATGTATTTTGCAGCTACCAGCACCAGATATAAGAAAAACTTTCTCTGCTAAAAAAAACAGACAAAAACATTGAGGGTTTTGTGAGTGATGTAATTGGACTTATCGAAGCAGGACATGGACATGTGGTCGGACTGACTGGTGGTGAGATAGGATGTCGATGCAGTTAAGAGCTCAGGTTTAAACAAGGTCCAGATAAAACCAGACATAACTCAGACTTACACTGAGGTGGCTGCAGAGTCTGTTGCATTTGACTGACAGGACAACCAGGCAGAGAACGGAGCGTAGCGTCAGTGTATAGACGCAAGGTGGATGACCCACAGACACACAGAAAATATACAAGAAAGGGAACAATATACAATCTGGAAGAAAACAGAAGGAATCCTGGGGGACCCAGCACCATGACACTCAGTGGTTCTGCCTCTGTGGCGGTGCGTCTTCCTGTATGTTCACGTGTTCCTGCACGGGTCTCTAAAAACCTTTATACTGAACCAGTGACACTGCTGCTACTGCTATTGTATGAACTGCGGCGCTACGTGTAGCTGACCAGTGATTGGAGCCAAAGACAACATGACATCATAATACAGCAAATACACACTGATAGAAAAGAAAAATGTTTAGTCATGAACTGAAGCATTCTTAAAAAAGTCTGTGAGCCAGACCAAAGCTGAGAGGTGAGGTGAAGAACTCCTGCTCTCCATGACTGCTGTTAGTGCCAGACCCCTTTTAAAGAGCTTTAAACTCTTTAAACGGCCCAAAAAGCTTACAACATGATAAAAGTACTGTGAAATAAAATAAATATATGATGTGACACATTGTGCCGCGCTTCCAGTCCGATTCGTGAGCGACTTGCACAATGTGAAACAAAATAAAGACGGTAGTTGACAGTGAGCAGACATGTTGTTGACTGTATGTTGGCAATATTTTGTTCACTTTTAGAAATGTACTCAGATTCAAAATCAGTCTAGTAGCTTCCTTGCAAACTCCCTATCTGAGTGGATAGCATGTCTGAATGTATTCCACTTATTGGTTGGACTCGACAAAGTCATCCCACTTTCATGTTGTGTTTGGCCAGTAGTCCTGGGTTTGAGTGTCAGCTTGGCCTGCTTGTGTATTCTCCCAATGTCTGTGTGAGTTGTCACAGGGTTCTCCAGCTTCCTCCCACAGTCCAGAGACATGCTGAGGTTAACTGGTGGTTAGTCAGAGGTTTGAATGTAATTGTGCATGGTGGCCTGTCTCTTTGTGTGGGCCCTGTAATGGACTGCTGATGAGTCCAGGATGTACTCTGCCTTTCACCCTAAATGGGATAGGCCTCATGCAGCACAAGTCCAGCACATACATAAAACATACACCAGCATCAGTTTCAACAGCAGCTTCCCATGTCCATGAATGAATTCTGGCCACTTCCACCCCAGGGCTGGAAGACCACCACAACCACAGTGATTAC
>NW_007579070.1:69875-72973 GCF_000690725.1 Stegastes partitus | reverse complement strand
GGATCATCCAGTAGGTTGTAAATGCATGATCAGATCAAGGGTCAGTGTTTTCCTGCTAATGATTCATCCCTCTCTTACCTTTCTATTTCTGTGACTTTCTCTTCCTGATGTGTCGCAGATTGTTTTCTACATCCTGACCAAAGGTAAATGTGAGCTTTTAATAACGATTTTTTCATGTCACATTATTATTTTGTGTTAAGGTGCATGTTTCAGTATACCTGTATCCGAGGTTAGGGTGAGTTACTGGAAGAAGACATCTGAACAACAAAAAGCGTTTTCACCGGTGCTGCAGTCAGTGATCAGTGTGAATCAATCAAAAAGTTATCAACTAACCAACCAGATTTATTGAAAGTATTTCAGTACTTTCATTCCTTCGTTCAGGCTGTAGGCCAAACTGCTCAAGCAGTTCTTGCTGTTTGAGCTTATTTCAGTGAAAATTGAACGTGAGCTCCAGCTTGTCAGACAATAAATATACATCTCCTGGAGAGCTTTTAGTTTAGAAGGTAGAGTCAGGCTTAGCTCAGAAATCAGCTTCAAACTCAGTCTGGAGCTTTAAAGCAGTCATGCAAAGTCTTCAATACCTCGATGGAATACGAACACAGAATCCATGAGAATATTCTTCCAATCTATTTTTGTATTACCTAATTTGATGCAAGACCTATAAAATACCTTTTTACTGAGTATTAAATATTAACAGGAGGTCCTGAATGACAATAGAGAAGCTTGTGCACGTGTTTGTTGAAGGATTGTTGTTCATCTGTTACAGAGATAAATAGAACTGTTCATTGCAGCCCAGCCCAACACTGTTGTTTGTGTTTGTGTTTTGCTGTTGTTCTGGTTTTTCACCCAAAATATCTGTAATTATTTATTTGTATTGTGTGAAGAAACAAACTTCTGTCGTCTCTGTGGAGATGTTGAGACCTCCATCAGTGGACTGACAGCCGTCAGCTGTGCTTCTCTGCATTGACTAAGTTTGTGATTGCAGCTGGATCATGTTTAACTTTTAAAGAAATCCCCTTAGTACTATAAAATAACATTTTCAGTTTGTTAATGCAGCTTAAATGTTGGCGACATGTCTTAGTTTTGTTCTTGATGGTTTTTGCAGTGATCAGTTAATCGCCCTGACATTTCTTGAAGCTATGAGTGGTACTTTTTCAACGGGGTAAGAAAACACTTGAGCAGTGCATTTTTTGTACTTGAGTTCTTTAAAAGACAGAAGGTAGCAAAGGTTCAGATTACAGCAGGTATATTACGCCTTCGTTATGGTCCCTTGCAGACACCACAGACACGTACTTGTTGCTATCATAGTGATTTGTGGTCTACAGGAGTCGGCTGAATAAGTCGTATCTACGCGTTTGCTCACGCTGCTGAACATGTGCCGTCGTGGACAAATGTTGACATACACTTAGAAATGCAATATCATGGCAGTCTTGAGTTTCCAGTGACTCCTATAACTCTGAATTTTCTGTGATGGAATTGTTGAAACACGTGTCTTTGCCTTTTGACTAAAGCTTTCTGTTGATCACATGGACAAAGAAACGGCCTTCTGGAGGAAAGTTCTGTGGTGAGATGAGACAAAAATTGAGCTTGGAGAGAAAGTCAGGCCTTTAAACCCCAAGAACACCAAACCTACCATCAAGCATGGTGGTGGCAGCATCATGCTCTGGGACTGTTCTAGTGCCAGTGGAACTGTTGCTTTACACAAAGTCAATGGAATAAGAAGGACTACCTCCACAGTCTTCAGGAAATCCTAAAACCATCAACCAGAAGATTTGATCTTGGATGGAGTTGAGTGTTCCAACAAGACAATGACCCAAAACACATATGAAAAGTGGTAATGACAAACCAGGCTTGAAACAGGGTTTTAGACTGGCCTCCTTAAAGCTCTGACTTTAACCCCATTAAGACCATGTGGACTGTGATGAAGAAACTTCATGCAAATTCTATGCAGATAACTGAGAGATGCATTTCTTTATGTATGTTTTTGACGTAGCAGATTTTGTCTGAAGGTCTTAATAAATGTATGAAAGCAGCAAATGGAAAGATTTCTTTTTATAACAAAGATTTGTGTGTTTTAATAATCCATTCACAAAAAATTAAGAGCTGTTGAAATCATTGGGAACTCAAGACTGCCATGACATACATGGACTTTACAGTGTCTGTAAACAACTGGAACAACTACTGTACACTATTGACCTTGTAGCATACTCGTTGCACAAGACACAAATATCAGACATCCACGAAGATGTGTTGGCTTGATGACATATCTAGCACATATAACACCTTCGTTAAGAACTGTAGAGCACATTACACATGGTTTCCAACATGGTGAGAGCGCTCACCTGAAATTGGGACCAACTTGGGGTTCAATGTCTTGCCCAAGGATGCTATGGCTAATGGGGTGACTGGGGATTTAACTACCATTGGTCAAGTTCAAACAATTGGATCTTTGACTGTGGTCTCCCATGTGAATCCCCAAACGTTAGTCCTATATGCTACATGGGCACTAGTGCGCATGCTTGGCAGTGTTCTGTATGAGTCAGATTCATAGATACAGTTTACTGGGTTTGCATGCAAATAAGTCCTTCATGCAGATTACTGCCACCTAACAAAGCACCATAATGACAACCGTTATCTGTCTATTGTGTCAGTACACAAGAGCGTATAATGGAGGCCTAACACTGGCCGTAAACTGCAGCAGAGACTGTCAGCAGTTTTTATACTGTGCTACATAAACATAGTCCCATTTGCATATTTAAAATTTATTGTAAAAAAAAAAAAGGTTTTTGATTTTCATCTGAGAGGAATGAGGAGAAATAATGTATGACTCAGCATTTTTTTTTTTGCGTATGTGTGAAGGTGTGCAATGAATCGGTGTGAGAAGACAGAGGAGGGAGTCCCTCGCTCTGAAACCACTCTGTCACGGGAAAATGGAAGCCAGAACGAAGCTCAGAGGTGAGATGTCCATGACTCCTCTCAGTGTCGCAGTTCAAACCATCCACCCTCCACTGACAGGCTGTGTGTTTTGTTGAAGCCTCAAACAGCAGCAGAGAAGCGACTCTCCTGAATGTGAGCCCAGCTGTGTGTCCTTCAAGAGC
>NW_007579070.1:61766-62801 GCF_000690725.1 Stegastes partitus | reverse complement strand
TGGAAACGTGAAGGAAGTCACAAAGAAATCCTCATTGAGCATCAAGTCCTGCAGTGTGAACGTAGCCTGAGTCTGACCTGCTGCCTGGAGTTACCACAACTCGGGTGTCCGGCTTATGGAGGGTCTGTAAACTTCTGCATTGTATTGGGGGGGCTAAGATTTTACCATCAGATCAGAGCCACTAGGTTTCCCACAAATTGAGAAGGACAACAGGGTTTTCTTCAAATAATTGTAGAAATAATGACGTATAATACGGACAAGTGAAGGGGTCATCGGTGTTATCCAGAAACTATCATCATATGTGTGAAATATCTCGAAAAGCTACGTATGCAAAGGTGTTGTTTTATAAGAACATCCTTCTGTTTTCTCCACAGTGGTGGACAGTCAGAGGGCTCCACTGGTCACTCTGTCCAGCAGCATGCAGTCGACCTGGACTCATTGTTTATGGTGGGCAAACAACCACAACAACTCCAACTTTAGCTTCAGATAAAAAAGAATTATAACATAAGACCTTATCATTCTTTTCCAGCATCTTGAGGAGAACATTGTCATGTTTGTGAAGAAAGAACTGAAGAAACTGCAGACAATTCTGAGTCCACATTACCCAGAATGCTTAGAGAAGCAGAATAAGGATGAGGAAGTGGTGGACAATGAAGAGAAACAGGAGAGGAGCAACAGCCAGCAAGCTTTTCTGAATATCACTCTGCACTTCCTGAGGAAAATGAAGCACAAGGAGTTAGCTGACCGTCTGCAGATCAGTAAGAGGCTTCCCTGAACTCTTCCTTCACATTTTTACTAACATCCACTCACTGATCTTATTTGTTGTTGTCTATTCAGGAACTACTGCTCCAGCTTGTCAACTCAAATCTAACCTGAAGAAGAAGTTCCAGTGTGTGTTTGAGGGGCTCGCTAAAGCAGGAAATCCAGCTTTTCTGAATGAGATCTACACAGAGCTGTACATTACAGAGGGAGGGACTGCAGAGGTCAATGAGGAACATGAGGTCAGACAGATTGAAGCAGCATCCAGGAGAGCAG
>NW_007579070.1:48423-61136 GCF_000690725.1 Stegastes partitus | reverse complement strand
AGCTGCTGGGAAGCAGAGAGGGAGGAGAGCTGCCCAGCACCCTGACTGAGATGTACATCCACTACCTGGTGCTTCAGGCCAAAGTCAAGAAGGTCAAGTATGAAGGAGGAGCTGGGACAGATCCACACTGGAGTCCAGGCAGCAGGAAGATGATTAAGTCTCTGGGAAAACTGGCTTTTGAGCAGCTGCAGAACGGAAACCTGATCTTCTATGAGTCCGACCTGACAGAGTGTGGCATGGATGTGAGAGCAGCCTCAGTGTACTCAGGAGTGTTCACACAGATCTTTAGAGAGGAGAGAGGGCTGTACCAGGACAAGGTGTTCTGCTTCGTCCATCTGAGCGTTCAGGAGTTTCTAGCTGCTCTTCATGTCCATCTGATATTCACCAACAATGGTATCAATCTGCTGACAAAACCACCAACCTCCCTGAGGTCCAACCGATCGAGAAAGAAACCTGATCCAACGCTATTCTACAGAAGAGCTGTGGATGAGGCCTTACAGAGTCCAAATGGACATCTGGACTTGTTCCTCCGCTTCCTCCTGGGTCTTTCACTGCCAATCAATCAGACTCTCTTACAAGGTCTGCTGACATACTCGAGAAATGGGTCACAGACCAATGAGGAAACAGCTGAGCACATCAAGTCAAAGATCAGAGAGAATCCATCTCCAGAGAGAAGCATCAACCTGTTCCACTGTCTGAATGAACTGAAGGACCAATCTCTGGAGCAGGAGATCCAACAGCACCTGAGATCAGGATGTCTCTCCACAGATAAACTGTCTCCTAGTCAGTGGTCAGCTCTGGTCTTCATCTTACTGTCATCAGAAAAAGATCTGGATGTGTTTGACCTGAAGAAATACTCTGGTTCAGAGGAGGCTCTTCTGAGCCTGCTGCCAGTGATTAAAGCCTCCAACAAAGCTCTGTAGGTGCACAACCAACTAGTCAACTGATTGATTTAACTTATGGATTGATTTAGTTTCACTGGTTTATTAAGGAATCTATCATATAGTCCTATTCTTACTGATGACTAAAGAATATTTGTATAAAAGCTTGTGATGTAAGAGACAGCTGGCGTTATGTGATGTCGCTTCACTTTAGAAACGCACCAGAAAAACAATTTCTCAACTGTAATCCAAGGTCGCAAATAACCAGTGAATGACTCACTGACAGAGAGAAATTTGCTTTTAATTCGTTTTACATCCATCCATTATCTTCTGCTTATCCGGGGTCAGGTCGCCAGGGCAGTAGGCAGAGCAGGTCACTCCAGACTTCCCTCCCCCTGGCAACGCTTTCCAGCTCTTCCTGGGGGATCCGAGGCATTCCCAAGCCAGTCGAGAGATATAATCCCTCCAGCTGGTTCCGGGTCTGCCCCAAGGGTCTCCTCCCAGGTGGACGTGTTTGGAAGCCTCTCCGGAGGCATCCGAATCAGATGTCCATACCACCTCAACTGGCTCCTTTCGACGTGAAGGAGCAGTGGCTCTACTCCGAGCTCCCTCCAGATGTCTGAGCTCCTCACCCTATCTCTAAGGCTGAGCCCAGACACCCTGCAGAGGAAGCTCATTTCAGTCGCTTGTATCCACGATCTCGTTCTTTCAATCACGACCCAAAGCTCGTGACCATCGGTGAGGGTTGGGACGTAGATGGACTGGTAGATCAAGAGTTTCGCCTTGTGGTTTAGCTCTCTCTTCACCACGACGGTCCGGTACAGTGTCCACATTACTGCTGACACCGCACTGAGCCACCTGTCTATCTCATGCTCCAGTTTCCCACCACTCGTAAACAAGATCCCGAGATACTTAAACTCCCTCGCTGGAGTAAGCAACTCCCGGTGCCCGGTGCCTCTCACCGTGGGCAACTACGGAAAAGGAGAGTCCAACCCCTCTCCAGGGGTTCGGTTCCAGAACCCCTTTGCTGTGCATGGAGGTGAGCCCGACTATATCTAGTTGATAACGCTCCACCTCCTGCACCAGCTCAGGTTTCTTCTCCACCAGTGAGGTGACGTTCCACGTCCCCAGAGCTAGTCTATGCCACCAGAGGGCGGTACGCCAGGATGCCTGCTCGATGGGCATAGTACCCAACCCCGATCCTCTGCCCTGAGGGTGGTGGACCCTCAGGGAAGTGTTAATTCTTCGGGCTGTGCCTGACCGAGCCCCACAGGGCCCCAAGGCTCGACCACCAGATGCTCCCTGGTGCCCCCCCAGGCCTGGCTCCAGGAGAGTGCCCCAGTTTCCTTATTCTGGGTGAGGTGGCGGCTTTGCTTTTTGTGTTCTCATCAGGGTTTCTGAATTGCTCTTTGTCTGGTCCCTCCCCCAGAACCAATTTGCCTTGGGAGACCCTACCAGGGGCTAATGCCCCGGACAACATAGCTCCTGGGATCACAGGGACACTCAAACCCCACCACCGCGATAAGGTGGTGATTCATTCTTTTTACATTAAACACAGAAAGAGTGATAGTACTTCTCTTTTCACAAACTCTCTTTCAGATTGAGTGGCTGTGATCTCTCAGAGAGAAGCTGTGAAGCTCTGTCCTCAGTCTTCAGCTGTCCATCCTGCAGTCTGAGAGACCTGGATCTCAGTAACAATGACCTGCAGGATTCAGGACTGAAACTGCTCTCTTCTGGACTGAAGAGTCCACACTGTACACTTGGGACGCTAAGGTCAGATAACATTTTGATGCATTTGTGTAGCACTATGAGTCTCATTGACAGTTACAGAAATGGTTTGATTGCAGTGATCACTTCAAAAGGTTGTGCAACTAAATATTAAGTTAAGGGAACCATCCTTTTTGTCCAGGCCTGTTTCATGAGTTTATTTTTTTTTAATAATTCTGTTAAACCGCGGTTCAAAAGCAACGTCTGATCTTCACTGATTAATTTTCATAGAATTTTTATTTATTATTACTTTTGTCAGATTCAAGTTATTTCTGTGACCGTTGTGGGTTTTTCTTTCATTAACCGAAGGGTACCAACTATTTTGTCCATGTGCGTACACTTTGAATTAAGCAAAAACCTGATATAAAAACCACGTGTTTGTACTTCACTACAAAGTAGAAGAAAGACAAATGTCACAAACTCTTCTAAATCCCTTATAATTAATGTAATATACATAATACAATGTTTTTTTTTTCATCTTTATCAGGTTGCATCAAACAAAACTCACAAAAAAATGCTGCAAGGACCTGTCTTCAGTCCTCAGCTCTTGTAGTCTGACAGAACTGGACCTGAGTTACAACGACCTGCAGGACTCGGGGGTCACGCTGCTCTATGCTGCAATGAAGGATTCTCAGGGAACACTGGGAACTCTCAGGTCAGATCAAGTTCAGGTTTCTGTGTTAATGTTGTACCTTAAACATAAAATAAAAATAATAAATCAGTGTGTTGTAAGCTAACTTTAGATCATAACACAGGTTCACTGTAGCTGTACTAGTGATGAATGAGGGATCAGGCACAAACAACAATTATTTATTTTATCTTGTAAGTTGTTCCCCCAAAAAATGAAGGGATATTTTGCTCATAGACTAAAGAAAATTAAATAATGGACATTCAGTAAGATTCTCTCTGATTTGCAAAGGCAACAGGCATCTACCTGCAGTGTTCAAAGTGGAGTGTTTTCTTGCATGTTGATGTGAACTGATACCATGACTCAGTCAACATGCCTTTAGTATCAATACCACTCTGATTGTTCTTTTTTATAGGCTCTCTTGCTTTTCTTATTCTTTAGAGTTTTGGCTCTTCTGGTGCTTTAAAAAATGAATATGAAGTTCAGCTGAATTATACAAACAACAAATATTCTATTTCCTCACATGTAGAAACTAAATTTGCTGAGTGTGCACTCCTGCAACGCTGCCCCTGTGGATGGGGCTGCATCCTGTCAGTCAGATCCACCCCACCCTCATTATGTCTGCTTTCAAAAGACCAAGATGGCAACAGCATCAAAACAACAGACCACAAACCAACAGGCAGTGTCCATCTCTCCTATGGTCTATGAAAACACTGCAGTGTGCTGCTAGCAGCCAGCTAGACAGCAGCACTGAAGCTTTACCAACATTCTGTTTTGAGTACTAGCTTGAATCAAACTAGTCTTACAGGGAAAGAGGGCTAGACCTATGTCAGAGTTTTTATTGGTCAACTAGTGATTTAAGGTAGAGAAGGAAGACATAAATAATAAAAGCCCACATTGTAGCATCAGTGTATTTGTCTTTATCTCTAACTCCATTTCAGGCTTGGAGGCTGTAACCTGTCAGCGAGCAGCTGTGCAGCTCTGTCCTCAGTCCTCAGCTCCCCGTCCTCCAGTCTGACAGAACTGGACCTGAGCAACAACAGCCTGCAGGATTATGGAGTCAAGCTGCTTTCTGTTGGACTGGAGAGTCCAAACTGCACACTGGAGACGCTCAGGTCAGATTACTGTGATGCTTCTGTGTGACACGGCACGGTGCATAGATTTTCCTTCGATGAAAGAAAATGTTATTTTGCAATGATAGGCCCTTTCAGATATGGGACATGGACCATTGCTGGGTTCATCGATCTGTTACAGTGACCACATTCAACCCCTTTCACATACAGGCCACTTTTCTGTTCATTTTCAGCCACAGTGCTGAAGCTCACCGTGACAGACGTGGTGTGCATATATTTGTCATTCACATCAACTGATGTATAATGAAAAATAATGTAAGAAGAGACTAGACCTAAACTAAAACCAGCTGTGTGTGTCCAACAATGTGAGCGGGTTAGTGTGACAGCTCACCTGTCGGAGGTGAAGAAATGCTCACAGTGTGAGCTGCTGTTGAATCCTGATCGGCCCTTTCTTCATGTCGAGAATCATTTGTAGTTCAACCTCGTTAATGAAATGACCTGTTGTTCAGCGCCTCAGTGTGCACAGCTCTCTCTCTGTTTGAACCAGGATCTGACGGCAGGTCACGAATGTCTCTGGAGGGATCCTCTATGTTCTCTCTGTGAACATTTAGAATTCTAGGACTTTAGTTAAATTACTGTTGTTCTGTGAACAGAAGTGTGCTGCACATCTGGATCCTGCTGCTGTCTGATGCTGCAGGTAGAAAAGACTTTGAGCCAATCGTTTTAAACAGCTGGAAGAAACATTTCAGCTCCTCTTCTAAAAACTCCATTACATTCATTATTGGTGTTTGTAGTTATTTGTAAGCAGTCTGTCTGTTTTTGGAGCAAAGTCCCTGAAAAAAGTATGATTTTGGCACACAGACTGGGTATGAAGCATCTGGTGTTTCTGGATGAATACTGATGCAAAAATGTGCAAAAATCTTTTAAAAATGTCTCACAACTTAAAGCACTAGTGTCTCTCCGGTAATGTGAAGGCTCAGGTGAGCTGTGTTCAGCGTTAGTCTGACAACTTCTACAGATGAGCGACTGGGTGCACATTTGGACAAGCAGTCCACCTGCTTCGCTGCCATCAGTTCAACATAACAGAGTGCATGTGTGAAAGGAGATTTGAGAAAGCATGCTTGAAATGGCTTCAAGTGACTTTTCTGACTCGTTTAACCCAATGATCTGCTTTGCTGAGCTCCTCAGAGTTGTCGTGTTTGTACCCGAGTGTATCAGACGGGCCTCGTGTGAACTGGCTCAGAGCAGTCAGCAGCTGTAGTCCATCGTATTCACTCACAAGAACAAATGTATGAAAGAACCTAAATGCATGATGCTTTTTGTGACATAGATGCATGGGTTTTAGTGATTCCATTAACAAAAAAATCTGTCTTTGGAAGACTGCCATGATACACACGGTCTTTGTAAGTGTGTAGAAACACTCGTTCATGACTACACCCCAGCCAACATTACCAGCATAGCATCTGCTGTCTGTACTTTGTTCTATCAGGTTGAGCAGAATCAGGGTCACACAGGCATGCTGTCATGACATCTCAAAAGTCCTCAGCTCCCAGTCCTGTAGCCTAAAAGACCTGGACCTGAGCAACAATGACTTGCAGGATTCAGGCGTGAAACTGCTCTCTGATGGACTGAAGAATCCACACTGTGCCCTGGAGGCTTTAAGGTAAGGATGCAACCTTAACGGATATCCATTTAAATGTGCGTGGACACACAGGGTGACATCAGTCAAATGATGGCTTCGGTAGGATTGTTGTCTGTAGATTACATTCAAATGCAGAATATTTGTGGATGTATGGATTCAGTTGAGCTTTGTTAGAATTACAGCTAAAGTCTGGCTTAACATGTTTATGTTAACAGTCACTGATACACAAAACAAATCATCTCTATGGGTTTGTATTCAGACTCCTAGGATGTCTTGTCACAGTAGAAGGCTGCATTTCTCTGGTGTCAGCTCTGAGATCCAACCCCTCCCATCTGAAAGAACTGGACCTGAGCTACAATCATCCAGGAGATTCAGGAGTGACGCTGCTGTTAGCTGCAGTGAAGGAGCCACACAACAGACTGGACACCCTCAGGTATGGACAGACAGCAAGAGCTAACACAGGGTTTCTCTGTCACACCGACAAAGTCATTTAGATTCATGCTCTGGGCCAGTGAAAGAAGTATATAGTAGAAATGCAGCTGTGTGTAATTAAAGGTTTTTGACATGGTTTACTCTGACTTTGTTTCTCCCACCAGGGTGGAACATATCGGAGAGCATCGGCTGAAACCGGGTCTGAGGAAGTGTAAGTGTGTGTGTTCACTGTGATTCTCAGCTCAGCCATGTTATCAGGACTGGGTTCAGGTACTTTAATCCAGCCTCACCAAAAACAGTGTCATGGCCATTTTAGTTAGTTTGGTTTGCCAAATGCATTGTAACAAAAAGGCTTTAAAAGTGGGGATGTTTGAGAGGCTGCTCATGGTGTGGGACTGTAGCGAAACCACAGCTCGGTGTGCAGGCCTTGTCAGGGTGTATTTTAGTCCAAACCAAGATATTTTCCTAAGGTGTGCTACAAACAGTGTTAATAAAATATTAACAGAAAACAGAAGTCAGCAACATCTGGCAATGCCAAAAGAAAAAGGGACTTGCTCACGGTGAGAGGCGCCGGCAGGTGTGGGGATATTCAAAAGCCTCCGGCTGAGCGCCGCCATGTTGGAGTTCTACCCGGAGAGCGAGAGGGTGGCCTCTCTGTGGCTGTGTGTTGCAGACGGGAAAACTTGTGCTTATGCACCAAACGGCAGTTCAGAGTATCGGGCCTTCTTGGAGTCTCTGGGTGGTGTCCTGGAAGGGGTGCCGCCTGGGGACTCCATAGTTCTCCTGGGGGACGTCAATGCTCATGTCAGGAACGGTCTGCCTGATCTGAACCCAAGCGGTGTTCTGTTTTTGGACTTCTGTGCTAGTCATAGACGGGTCATAACAAGCACCATGTTCAAGCTTAAAGTAGCTCATAAGTGTACCTGGTACCAGAGCACCTTGGGCCAAAGGTCAGTGATGGACTTGGTGGTCGTGTCTTCAGACCTGTGGCCGTATGTTTTGGACACTCGGGTGAAGAGAGAGCAGAGCTGTCAAATGATCACCACCTGGTGGTGAGTTGGATCCGATGGTGGGGAAGGCCGGACAGACCTGGTAAACCCAAACTCGTAGAGAGGGTGAACTGGGAACGACTGGTGGAGGACCCTGTCTGTGGGGTTTCAACTCCCACTTCCAGAATAGAAGTGGTTCATTTACTTGTTCTTGCCACGGTGCTTACGAGTTGGTCTGTTCGTAAAGCAATAAATAAACCAAGGAATCAAACAGGTGTGTCAGATGATAACATGCTGCCATCTTGTTTTCATCAGATGCCTGTGAACTCACACTGGACACAAATACAGCGAACAGAAAGCTCCGACTGTCTGACAACAGCAGGACGGTGACGTCGGTGAAGAAGCAGCAGCCATACCCTGATCATCCAGAGAGGTTTGAGTTCTGGCCTCAGCTGCTGTGTAGAGATGCTTTGACAGGTCGCTGTTACTGGGAGATGACGTGGGGAGGAAGAGTCAGCATATCAGTGACTTACAGAGGAATCAGCAGGAGAAGAGACAATGACGAGTCCTGGTTGGGACGAAACAAACAGTCGTGGAGTCTGATCTGCTCTGACGTGGACGGCTACTCTGTCTGGCACAACAAGAGAAGAACAGTCCTCCCTCCTGCTTCCATCTCTCACAGAGTGGCGGTGTATGTGGACTGTCCTGCTGGAGTTCTGTCCTTCTACAGCGTCTCCTCCGACACACTGACCCACCTTCACACCTTCCACACCACATTCACTGAGCCTCTGTATCCTGGCTTCGGCTTTGCCTTCGGCTGGCCTGGTTCTTCAGTGTCTCTGTGTGCTGCTGTGTAGAGAAACACACACAGATGGATTCTTGGTGTCATTCACCTGCTTCTGCTAAAGAGCCCAAACATGTATGTTGGAATTCCTACGATGGGATAGATAGCCGTTTTCCAGGTGAGCTGATGTGCTTGAGCTGCACCAAGTGCCAAAGGCTTCAAAAGAGGGACTTCTAAACAAACAAACAAAAAACAACAACAAAAACACGTCTATTATTCACCAAGACTCATTCCCATCTCCTCCTTAATCCAAAGTATTCAATCATGAGCAGGTTATCTGGGATCAGCTGTGCACGGGCTCGCCGTGGCGTGAACAGGAACACGACAGAGCCATGACATCACCGTGATGGGGCTGCAGTGTTTCAGCTCGTAACCCTGTTGTACATAACTAAGTGTATTTCTTTGTGTGATACCAACATCATCTGTACCTTTGCAATAAATCTGGCCTTTGTTTCTGCAGCAGTGCTTTTGGTTTGTTTTTCACATAAATATCTGTATAAGAAGGGTCACACAGACACAGACCTTCTGCATAGTCGAGCTAAAATGACATGAACAACATGTGTTCAAAACCGTTTCATAAACAATCAAACTGGCCTTGTTGTTTGAAAGAATATAAATAGATAAGCTTAAAAAACAATAAGTGCTGATACAGCTCTGTTAGTAACACATCAGCGTGGGTCTGACCAGTCAGCAATACATTTACAATAGGACTCATACTTTAGTGGCACACACAGTTGTGTCTTAAAGTTTAACAGCTGGCTACCATTTCTGATAGAACATATTATTGGTTATCAGCTGGGACTGAACCGGCGACCTCTGGAGCCAGAGCTTCCTCCACCGTCACCCAGTAAAGTCACACATTTTACTAAATTATTGAAACTTAAGGAGGAAACTGCATTCAAGTGGATCAGAAAGGCAGCAAGGTTGAAAGAAGCCTTCAGCTCTCCTCCTCATGTTTCTCATTTTTTTCCTTTTTCTCTCTCCCCATTCTTCCCCTTCTTTTCTCCCTCCCCCCCAGACAGACTATTGTTCCCCAGCTTTGGCTCAGGTGGTTCAGCAGCTATCCTCTGATCACAGGGCTGGTGGTTCAGCAGCTATCCTCTGATCACAGGGCTGTGGTTCAGCAGCTATCCTCTGATCACAGGGCTGGTGGTTCAGTCCTCCTGTGGAGCAGAAACATCGACAGCATCAGTCGTCACTGAAATAATCTAAAGATTTTTTTCATGTCTGCTTTCAATGACAGTTTTCTGTTCCTCTTTTGCCGTGGAGGGGAGGAGTCTGAGGGGAGGGGCACGGAGTGCATTATTTACATATCATTTGCATATCAATGAGTATCGACAGCCAGTCAGTGACATCCACTGGAAAGGAAAGATGGACGTAACAACCGTGACGTCTCCCGTTGGTTTCTGCACTGAGAAATGGAACGTTTTGCTACCTCCTGGTTGACATCTTGGATTTTTGGAGCCAGAGATGAAAAAAAGATTGTGAGAGGGCGGAGCCAGAGGGCAGCGATTGGTCAGATGGACTGCGAGCTGCAGACTCTCTGCCCGCCCACATTTACTTGCTGCTGCTGCTGCTAAGCACGCTAGCCTCCAAAAGTGGCGCTAAACTCTACGGGTGAGTGTTAACGTCACTTCATACCCCTTTCCCACCAAACCGGTTCCAGTGCTGGTACCGTGCTAGTGCCTGACTCAGCACCAGTTCTTTGTGTTTCCACCTCCTAAGCACCAGCTCCAGGTTCTCAGAACTGGTGCTTGGCGAGCACCAACTCCTTGCAGGGTTTTTCCATAGACTGTATAAAAGATGGACGTAGCAACCGGCCCTGAAAAATGAAGTCAACCCGGAAGTGTCAGAAACCTGCAGCATCACTACGTCCGCTAGCTGCTGGCTCCACAAAGCCCTGGCTCCCATAGACTGGAATTGGAAAAGAAGTGATCACAGATCACCAGACTGCATTCCTACAGCTCAGGATTTTTTTCTTATCAGTTTTCATGGTCAGATCCAGAGATCAGGTGGCCAATCTGAGAATAAATCAAAACTGAATTTTTAAAAAATCATCAACATGTTGCGGGGCAAGGGGCGTGGCTGGCTTGATTGACAGTCAGCAGTGACGATGCAGATGAAGCGAGCAGAAGGCGGTAAATGAAGCCGCTGATGGAAGTCATGGTTAAAGCATCAAAACATATCGAGGCTCATATCCAGACTGTTCCTCAGTATGATGGGATGTGACGATACAACAACACTGCACATAAAGCTCAGGTGGGAGAGAGAGCTGGTGTCAGGATCTCTGAGGAAGACTGGTTCCAAATGTGTGAAACTCAAAAAGCAGACGTCCACAAGTCCACAAGTCCACAAGTGCTGGAGGCCACGTGGTCACGCTACTGCAACCACACAGATGTTCTGGTGTGAACTCTGTGATCGATGAGGTAACTTCACCAAGAAGTGCTCCTCTCTGTGTCTGGGAAGTAAGTGGTACTGGAGGAGGACAACTGTCTGGTTAGGGCCAGAACAAGAACCGGGCTGGCTTCAGACCCGCCCAGACACAAACACTGGTTGGATATAGTACAGGGAATGTATGTGATGGAAGAAACGACTGGAAAAGATGATCTTGATAGAAAATGGGACAAAAACAGAGACACCAGCATGTAAATGACGACGTGGTTTTACTTAGAAATGAAAACTAACGTATACTGAAACCTGTCGCCCCGGCCCGATCACTGTGAGCTGATCTGTGTTCATGCATCCATCCACCGGGTCGGGTCGCAGAGGCAGCAGGTGGAGCAGGTGGAGCAGGTGGAGCAGGTCATCCCCTCCCCCCGGCAACGCTTTGGAATGTGGAAAAAAGAAAATAAAAAACTAAAGTGAAACATATATATGTCCTTATTAAAAGAGATGATTTTCTTATTTGTGCACCAAAGACCTTCAGCAACATTATGTTCTTGAAAGAACCATTTCAGACCGATCTGGGTTTAGTTTGATACCAGAATTTCAGCATCATTGAAGTCATTTTTAAGGCATAAACAAGGTCAGAATTTCTGGGATGGAAGTCTGGGTTCGAAGTCAGTGCAGTGTCCTGAACAGAAATAAAGATGATCATGAAACAGAGACCGAAGGAAAGGAGGCGAACACCAGAGAGGAGGAGAGGATCAGGATCAGGAAGGAGGAGGAGAGGTGAGCTGAACATGGTCCAGACAGATGTGACTGCTGTGGGGGAGAAGAACCAGCAGAACATGTTTTGCCCCACAAAGGCAGCTGATCCTCAGCCTCAGAGACAAAAGTACAGTTTGAAGTCAGAGTTTCTACAAAACAAAGTGTCAGACTCACCGATCCAGAGGATGTGAGGGATTCTTTCTTCACCAGCGTTGTGTGATCCAAACTCCAACCAGCTGGTGGCGCTGAAGATGCAGCAATTCAGTGTTTGTTTACCACCAATGAACCTCAGAGAAGAAGACGAAGAAGCCAGCTGGCAGCGCAAAGCATGATGGGAACGTTAATGTTCAGCTCCAGGTCCTTAAATAGATCCTTCCATGGATGTCGATCAGGAGGGTTTGATGTCAGCGTGTCTGTGAACAAAGTGTTTGGTGTGTGTTTCACAGAGACGAGATCAGATCAGACGAGACGAGACGAGATGAGAGTTTGACCGAGGCTCTGTAGCGGCTCATGAGTTCGTCACTGGGACGAAGCAGAACGCAGGTTGTGATCCCGGCTTCTCTTCCAACAACA
Source organism: Stegastes partitus (assembly GCF_000690725.1). Classification (NCBI taxonomy): domain Eukaryota; kingdom Metazoa; phylum Chordata; class Actinopteri; family Pomacentridae; genus Stegastes; species Stegastes partitus. The sequence continues at coordinate 49,157 of NW_007579070.1, read as the reverse complement.
GGCGAGTCTCCTCGCTGTTCTTCTGGATGAAAAAACAAACAAGAATCCACAAACTGACTTCAACACCTGGTGAAAAGTCTTCCCACAGTGGAAGTAGTGTCCAATGAGAACGGCGGCGATCAGCGCCCTCCAGCGGTCGCAGTCAGTAACTGCAGCTCTGTTCATATTCACAGTGATGGGCTGCAGTTCAGAGGAACGTTACTGGAAACGTCACTTCAACCTCTGAGAAGACATGTTAGTTTCACTTTGACGAAAAGCTTTTTTAATGTTTCAAAGTGTTATTTTTAGTTTGTTTATGTCTGAATCATAAATAATTGTGATGATCTGCAGCCGCTTCATGCGGCCACACGGTGGCGCTAATGGCTTGGATCATGTTGGACACCATGTTCTCCTGACCACAACTTCAGGAACCTGCTCCGACTCATGGCGAGATGAAAAATCTGATTTACTGATTCAGGTAAAAGTCTAGAAGTTGCAAACATTGTTTTTGTTGAGTTGGGTTGATGATGTTGCATCAACTCGCTGTGTGCAATTCAAACTCCAGTTTGTAGTTTTGGTGGAAAAAATAAAAGCACATGACACCCGATTACTTTTAAATAATGTGGAAACCCTTATGGAGTGGTCAGTGCCAAATTGCAAAAATAAATCAATAAAAAAAATTAATAAAAGTGGAAATAAAAAGAATAAATAAAACATCAAATAAATAATGTGACAGTATAAAGCAATATTAATCA
>NW_007579070.1:27371-41558 GCF_000690725.1 Stegastes partitus | reverse complement strand
ATGAGTCACTCTTAATTATCTGCCGCCGATTAAATAACAATAATGATTCTAATCAGCATTCATCTGATGAACAGCTTTATTGTTTGTTTGTTTGTTTGTTTTTAAACAACAATAATAATTGTAGTTCTTTGTAAACACGGTCTCGGTTCTGGTTCCGGCTCTCTGTAGCTCTGGAGCCTTTTACACTGACAGCGGCGCTGATTCGCGGGAACTTTCCGCCTCCGTTCACACACTGTCTGCGCCGCTCCGACCCACAGCTGCTCCGCCCTGTTCACCGGGACACACGCCGAACGCACAGCACGACCCGGACCCGACCGGACCGCCTGCAGCTCGGATCAGACCGGCTCAGAGGTGAGGCTCTTCGGCACCGTATTTTCTGATCGAGCGCGGAGCTGCTGCTGCTGTGAGTCCGCAGGAGGAGGCTCGTTCTGCGGCTGCTGCTCCGGAGGATCCCCGCTCTGCCCGGGTCGGTCCAGAACCACCGTGTCGGTCCAGGATTTCTGGTTCCGCCCCGATTCTGTCTCACACTGTCGGAAGGTGCGCACTTTTAATCTGCAAACTTTCAAACTTTAGCGCAGCTCCAGATTGGACTAAAAGTTGTCTGTGTTCTGATTCTGTTCAGTCTTGGTTCTCTTTTTGTTTTGTCCTCGCTATGGCCCTGTTTAGTCCTGGTTCTGCTTTGCCATGGTTCTAGTTTTGTTTTGTCCTGATTCTGCCTTGTCCTGGTTCTGGTTTTGGCTCGTCCAGGTTCTGGATTTATCCTGATTCTGCCTTGTCCTTGTTCTGGTTTTGGTTCGTCCTGGTTCTGGGTTTATCATGATTCTGTCTTGTCCTGGTTCTGGGTTTATCGTGATTCTGTCTTGTCCTGGTTCTGGTTCGTCCTGGTTCTGGGTTTATCGTGATTCTGTCTTGACCTGGTTCTGGTCTTTGTTAAATGCAGTGTTGTGAAGCTGTTCCCGAGCTCTGGTTCTGTTTTGTCCTGGTTCTGGGTTTGTTCTGTACTGGTTCTGGTCCTAAAACAGATTACATTAAACCCGTCTGTCTCCTCCTGCAGTGACTGTGGTGTCATGGAGCTGTTTCCTGTCTCTGGTTCTGGCTCAGATTCGGGTCAAGTTCTGGCTCAGGATCAGGTCAGATTTGGGTCAAGTTCTGGCTCAGGTTGTGTTCAGGTTCTGGTCCAGGTTACGCCTTTTGTTCCATGAACCCCACAGTGGATGTGCAGCTGGACTTCCATCCACCCCGAGCTCCTCCTGCAGCTTCACAGCAGCAGAACTGAGTCAGAACCACCTGCAGACCTTCCTGATGATTCTTTCCCCTCTGGTGCGGTTCTGTTGGCCCCAGCTGAGGCTGTGGTGGAGGATCAGTTGATCTTTGTTTTGGGGGATTTTCCGATGAGGAACCTGAAATGCTGTGATTGGATCAAACAGACTTGGTTTTTTGACCTCAGGTGATGCGTTCAGGAACCGTCTGAAAGGTGGTAATCAGAGTTTCTTTCTGGTTTTAGTGCCTGGCTGATAAATGGGGTCAGTTTGGTGACATTTTTGGGGGTTTTGGGGTTCAGATGGCCAAATGAGCTCAGCAGCTGTTTGAATGTGACCACAGCAGCAGAAGCAGAGGATCGTGGGTATTGTAGTGTTTACACCAATTCAGCGTATGAAAGTGACAAAGACAATAAGTGAGACGGCAGCTTCAGCAGAAACATGCAGAATACAGTGATTGTATTAAATGTCGTGATTGTGAACGTTGGTGTGTTTCGCTGGACATTTGGTCCCTTTGTGGTCGTGTTGGTGCTTTCTGGTGTCAGGTTTGTGCTTCACTTCTGTCTTATTGCTGCTTCAGGCGACGCTGAGCAACACCTGGCACAAGAGTCTTCCTCTGGACAAAGACGTTTCTGGCTTTTCTAAACATACTTTGAACCTACCAGCAGTTTTTGGGTTTCACTGTTAAAGGAATCAGACCTGTGATGGAGGAATGACAGTTTCCAGCTTCTACTGATGAGACGTCTGGAACACGACCATGAACCTGCTGCTTCGTTCCTCCTCTGATAGATTTGCAGTTTTGTCCATGAACTGTCAGAAAGCTGAGAGCCTGAAGTCGTTTCCTCACCATGTCGTCTCCTGTTTAGTTTTAATTCCATCACAACACCTTCACAACCTCTCTGCATGGTTCTGCTGAAGCTGCTGTTTGAATACATTGTGTTTCTGACATCAGGTTTTGTTGGTCAGCTTCACTGGTGCAAATATGACCCATGATCCTTTGCTGCTGCTGCCATGAAGAAGCAGTCAGTCAGATGTCTGTATTTAAATTTATGAACCCAGAAAACACAAAACAGTAAAAGCAAACTGACACAGTCTATGAACCAGAAGCGGTATGAACACAAACTGTCATGTGTTCAGTCTTTGAATTCATCATTTGTTGTTTTTTTTCATCAAAATCACTTCATTCTACTTTTTTTTTTTCTTTTTTTTTTTTTATCTCCAAAAGTAAACTTCTTCCCTCCTCAGCAGAGCTAATTCTTGAGGAGTGACTGCGACCAACAGCCATCACAATCATCAGATTTTCAGCTTTCCAACAGCCCTTAAACGTGCCATGTGTGACCTATGGTTCCATCATGAAGGTCAGAGACAGAGCAGAGACGGAACACTGACCTCCTGGATCAATAAATACATGCAGCATGGGTCAGAACCAGAGAACAGAGGAGCCAGTTGGTGGAGATACATTCAGCTGATGGTGGAACATCTTTCTACAGCTGATGNAGCATATTTTTCTCATATTTCCTTTGCTTTTAAAGCGACTTTGTGAAAAACATAAACACTCCATGAATCCTTGTTGGAACAACTTCAGTCTGAGGAACTTGTAATATTACTTTTCTCAGTTTTCTCAATTGTTTTGTACTTTCAATAGAATTTGTTTCGTTTTGTGTGTAATATTATTTAATTCACGTAGAATCTTTGCTTCTTGCTCGTCTGTGACTGACGTTGTGTATCTGCTGCTTGTCCTTCGTCTCTTTGTGTGTTTCCCTCCTCTGTGATTGGCTCGTTAGTTTCCCTCCTCTGTGATTGGCTCGTTAGTTTCCCTCCTCTGTGATTGGCTCGTTAGTTTCCCTCCTCTGTGACTGGCTCGTTAGTTTCACCTGTTCAGCCCGTCAGTCGTCTACCTGTGGATGTGCAGCGTGTTGTCCTCGGTGTGTTCCCCTTCATCAGTCTGTGTGTCCTGCGTCCAGTCAGCATATCTGGACTTCATGGCTGTGGAGAACGTTCTCCGTGTGTTTGTGTGTCTGTTCTCTTGATCCTCGGCCGGCTGGAGGTTGTTTCATCCTGCTGCTGGTTGTCTGATTGAAGAGCAGCAGCTGCCTGTCCTGACTTCATGCTGGTTGAACATGAAGTTGTGACAACGTGAACTGTTGTATTTTCTCTGTGTTATGTTGAGCATGAACATGATTGATTGATTGATTGATTGATTGATTGATTGATTGATTGAGCTCTGTCCTTCCAGTCCAGGTAACCCAGGTGTGATCTGAATACTTCCTCAGATCTCTCTGCGATGTGACGTCAGAGTTTCCTCGGCATGAGGACGTCCTGCCGCGTCGTGTCCTCGGTCAGGAGCTTCCTCCTCAGCGCCCAGCAACAATCAGAGAGGAAACAGGACGAGCCTGAGACAATGCAGGCAGCTCCGAGGAGGCCGAGGGCAGCTNTGGGTCTCCAAGCAGGAGCTGCTGAGGACGGCTGGCTTATTGGTGAGTGTCACAGAGTGGAGATGTTTCAGCTGGACTTAGTCTGGTTATTAAACATGTCATCTGCAGTGATCAGGGTTATCCACTGGGTGGACGTTGGTATGAACTCGTCCTCCTCCAGTTGCATCAGTTCTCTTTTATGGACTGTGACATGTTTTGTGACTCTGAGCTTAACATCAAACCACTCTCTTTTAAAATTTGATTTCTGCTGGCGATCTGTCCTCTGACCAACAGAAACGATGCAGCTTTTTGTTCTTTTGCTGCTCATCCCAACATTAATGCACCAAACAATATTCTCTGGTTTGCTTCAACCTCGCTGACGAGTACCTCGATTTCAGGTTCTGAAAAGTTCCTCTTTGTCGCCCTTTTTGCCACGATGATGATGAACAGTGAGGGGAGAAACTTTTTTTCACTTTTTTTATAAGGAAGCGTGTTGTTGCTGTAAATGGTTGATTGGAGGCGTTTCTGAAGGAAAATGATCCTGAAAGTGCACGAACATGGAGGTTAAGAACCAGTGGGATTTACTGACTCTGATGTGCTGCGACCCCGTACGCATGTTTGATAAATACAGATTTCTTTTGTACTTACTCTACATTTCATTCCTAAGACAGAATTTAGAACCTTTTCTACGCACTGATGATAAATGAGGCCCCAGATTCCAAACCAGTCCAAAACCAAGTTTAAAAACCCAGTCTGAAACCAGTCTTAAACCGGCCCTAAACCCAATCTGTAACCAAGTCTTAAACCAGTCTAAAACTAGTTCAGAACCATGCTAAAACCAAGTCCCAAACGAGTCCAAAACCACGTCTAAAAACCTAGTCTGAAGCTAGAAGGAAGTCAATATGAAACCAAGTCTAGAACCAGTCCGAACTCATTTAGAAACTTGTCCAAAACCAGCTGCAACTCCAGCCTTAGCTGACTCTGGCTGTGGCTGTGGCTCTGGTTCTGGTTCTGGTTCTGATTCTGGCTCCTCTCTGTCCTCTCCCAGATGCAGTGTTTGAGGAGAAAGTCGGGTAGCAGTACAGTATCCTCCTACTGCTTCCTCGGCTCTGGTTCTGGTTCTAGCTCTGGCTCTGGTTTTGGCTGAGGTTCTGGCTGTAGTTCTGGCTACGGCTCAGGTTCTTGCTTTGGTTCTGGTTCTGGCTCCTAAAGGAAGGTTCCTTTAAGTGGAAGTGGGATGTGAGTGTTGTGTCCCTCGCCTGTTTGCTCGGCTCTGGCTATTGCTGTGACTCTGGTTCTGATCCTGGTTCTGGTTCTGGTTCCTCTTTGTCCTCTTCCAGCTGCAGTGTTTAAAGTGGAAGTCGGATGGGAGTGTCGTATCCTCCGGCTGTTTCCTGGTCTTTATCTGCAGCCTTCAGCAGCTTCCTGACTCGCTGTTCAGCTTCTTCTCAGGTTTTCTGCTGCTGCTGTTCGTCGTCTCGCAGCAGATCTTCAGGATCATTAGAATCTGTTCTCACTGAGTTTCACTCTGTGAGTCTGCAGACATTCAGGACTTGAGATAAAACTGGAGAAGTCTGATTTGTTGAAGATTTTTTTAATGAGATGAGGATGAGTTTCAGATCCTTTCAGAACAACAGAAACCGTCACTAACAGCAAACATGAATCACAAGATTCCTGTTTTTTTTTTGACCAAGAAATGTTCTGAGCACAACGTTTGTTCAAACCAACGGTAACGTTTCTCTGCTTCAGTGTGGATCAGGACCAAAGCAGACAGAACCTATTTGTGATGTGACACTGTGACCAGTACTGATGAGCTAACAGCTGTTAGATTAGTCATCATCGCTTCTGAAAAAATCAGTCTGAGGAACTTTTCACTGAAAACATGAACAATTCTGTGACTGCTTCTTAAATGTCAATGTTTTCTGGTGTCTCTCCTCCTCTGACAACTTTCTGGACAGATTTTGACTCATCTTGGACTGTTGGTTTTGGAAAGTAACGTCCACAGAGTGCAGAAAAGCTGATAGAGCTCAGACCAGACCTCATAGGGGATCACAGCAAGGTGTCAGCCTGTTACAGACCCACACAGTGTTTCTGTTTGGAAGCTCTCCGCCCTTCTGTGGAAGCTTTGCCTCGGCTGCAGGAGGCACTCCCTGCATCCTGTGTGTGTCTCTGTGTGTGTTTGCTGTGGACAGTTTGTACTCGACTTTGGACTCTAGTTTTCCTGATCAGAGGTTCTGAACGGCCTCCGTCCTGACAGCGACGTGAGCTCTGCAGACGTCCTACGGTCAAAGTGAAATGTCTGACAGAAAGTATTCAGACTTCAGTAAACAGATCAGACTTTACCAACAACAGGAAACACTGAGTCTGTGACAGTTCAGCCGTTACACAGCTGCTGCTAGGTTCTGATTATCCTGATTATCCTGATTATCCTGGTTATCCTGATTATCCTGGTTATCCTGATTATCCTGGTTATCCTGTCTCCGTTTCAGGGATGAATGTCTAGTAAGAGACACACCATGACACAAAGTGACCACGAAGAGATGTAGAACCATGACAAAAGACACAAAACCACTTTAGAGACACAAAACAACCACAAAGAGACACACAACAACCACAAAGAGACACAAACAACCACACAGAGAGACAGCAGTGGTAGGAAAGTGCCTCCAGCAGTTTGATAACCCAGTCATCAGCAGGTTGAGAATGAACTTCTCTTCCTTGCAGACTTCATCATGTGACTTCCTGGTCTTTGTTTGTGGCGTTTGTCACATGACCTCCCTGTCGTCATTAATGGCCGCTGCTGTTTCAGTGCTACACAGAGGTCGGAGGTCATCCTGCTGCACATGCTCAAAAACAATCTTGCAGTCTGATGACGTCAGCTTTCCTTCTTCTGTGGTTTGGCTGGGAGGAGGAGGGAGGTCATGACCTCCAGGCGTGGAAGGTCCCAGTGATTCTGTTCTTTACAGTGGAAGTCTTCTCTGTGTGGAGGTAAAGGTGGAGCGCCCCCTGCTGGAGGGAGGAGGGTTCACACTCACTCATTTTTCCTCACTGTGGGCTCATTTTTAACTGCAATGTAAAGTCCTGCAGCTGTTTGTAAAGCGCAGAGCAGTGGAGGGAGAGAACACTCAGAAACGTCTGCTGTGCAGCATTACTCAGAACGATAAAAAAAAAAGAAAACATGTCTTATTATTTAATTTACAAAAAACAACAGAAGCAAAACTGGAATCTACATGTCCAACATGTTTCCAAGTGTCCACAGGTGTTACCAGCACTGGGAGACATGGAGGCTCCACACACGCCCGCTGATAGGGGGGGACAAACGGGTCTGTTGTCCCGGGCCCAGAGTGGGGTGGGGGGCCCAGAACTGGACCCTCATTGAATTATGGATTTTTTTTCCCCAAAGAAGGGCTATTAATGGAAAGAAACANGAGAGGAAAAGTCTGGAGACATGGAGATAGTTCAACATCTACAGTATGTTCTCCAGTGCTGGTGACACCTGTGGACACGTTGTTTTTTACATTGTTATAAAATAAATAATGACAGAAATGTTTTACTTTTAGATTTCTGTCATTCTGCACAGACGACATCCCTGAGTTCTTTCTCCTTCTTTGTCTTCTGTCTCCATCGAGCTGCAGGACTTTATGTTAAGACGGTTAAGATCTGAATTTCCTACAGCACCTCAATGCAGCACAGCCAATCGCAGAAACGGTGAAACGTGTGCACCCAGCTGATATGGTGGTTGCAGATGGGATGTTTTTTTGCTTTTTTTTGTTCCCAGAGTTCCCAGTGTTCCCAGTGAGCGTCACTGTGTGGTTCCAGTCACAGCTCTGGAACAATCGGCCTTCTGTTCGTCACAATAGAGCCTCAGTTTTGTCGACCTCCTCCCTCTGCGTCCTCTTTGCTGATGTGTCCGACTCACGTTCGGTCCTGCAGCACCTCGCTGATACAACGTGCCCGATATGTGTCCTCCACTGGTCTGAACCACGTCCACAAGTGTCAAGGAAAAGCTCCAATTCCTGCAGCAGAGCGCACAGTGGGTCTGAAACGGCAGAATCATTTGTTGTAGCACCACAGAGCCACAATCTTCTGGTTTCACCCTTAACAACACGACACAAAATAAGAAAAATGTGACACAAAGGCGCACAAGACGAGCAAAACGAGACACACAATGCTGTTAGCTGCTATTCGCTGCTATTAGCTGCTATTAGCTGACGTTACCTGATGTTCGCTGTTAATTCAGTTTATTTACAGAGAATTCAAAACAGCCACCAAAGCCGGAGATCAATCATGCAATAAGTAGAAAAGGAGCTTCGGCTGCTCTGAACTGTAAAATATCCACTGATTCCATTTTGCCCATCGTTCTTTATTCGACTCAGAGCGCACGAAGACGGATTCATGAAGCCGAGTGAGAAATAAAAGATGTCAAATAAGAACCTTGAACATCTATTAAATAGGAAAAGACAGAGTAAAGTATAAAAACAGCAATAAGAGCATTTATGTCTTTAAAACGAATGAATTTGTTTAAACAAAAGCAGCGAGAAGAGAAACAATTTGAATTTAAAACATGTATTAAATAAAAACGAGTCCATCTTCAGATTAAAACTGGATTTAATTTAAGTTTAATACACAGCCTGAACTTTTTCACTGTGTTCATAGAAACTTGGATTTCTGACTCCAGTAATTATTATTTTTAAAATGTTTTTCATCATGTTTTGATCACATTTGATCTCGTTTCCAGTTCATACTTTTGAATATGTGACCTTTTGTTTTCAGTATGCCGTGAGCTGCCTCATACGATCACACAGGGTTTTACTCTTTGTATTTGCAGCAGAAGGGATGAAGGCGTGTGAAGGCTGGAGGTGAGGATGAGGGAGAGGAGGGAGTGTCTGGTGTTTGGGGAGTTGAGGGAAGGGCAGCGGAAACCGAAGGCGGGTCTGAATGAAGGCACTGTTCTGATCCGCTGTTCTGACGGACTCATGGAGGCTGAAGTGGCCCAGCTGAAGGTGGCTGCTGATCCTGGATGTGCCCCAGCTGCTTCATGCCTCTTTGTGGGTGTTTTGTGTCTCCTTGGTGTCGTTCCGTGTGTCTTTGCCGTCTTGACCAACATTATCTGCAGTTACGATGAGAACAGGCTGAAACGTTCCTCACTGCATGTCCTCCGTCTGACCGTCCTTTTAGATGCTACTCTTCTGATGGAGTTACTCTTTCTGTGAATGGGGCTTCGTGGAGCATCATGAGCCTCCTGAAGTTGTACCCAAAATACTCCAAACCTTCACATATAGTCACTAAAGCAGCCTCTGTATTCTCCAGAGGGACAAAGGCCGAAGAAAAGAGCATCCATCCATCATCTCTACACCTTAATCCTCACCAGGGTCATGGGGGGCGGANCTGTTGGCCGTCTCATCGTTGTTGTGAATCAACCCAACCACAGTCGTGTCATCTGCAAACCTGACAAAGATGTTGCTGCTGTGGGCTGGTGCCTGGTGGTGGGTGTCTGGGGTGCACAGCATGGGGCCGAGCACACCGCCCTGAGGGGCCCCAGTGCTCACTGTCAGCACTGAGGAGTGGTGGAGCCCCAACCTGACTGACTGCAGACGGCTGGTGAGAACGTCTCTGATCCATGTGCAGGTGTGCTCGCTGGTTCCCAGACTGCAGTTTGAACATCAGTCTGCTTGGAACAAGCGTGTTAGAAGCAGGACTGAAGTCCACAAACAACATCCTCACATAACTGCCAGACTGTTCAAGATGTTGACTCACCGTGTGGAGGGCTGTGTTGATGGCATCACCTGTGGACCTGTTGGCTCTGGATGCCAGTTGGTGCTGATCAAGGCTGGGAGGCAGGAAGGATTTTATGTGCCCCAGCACCAGCCTCTCAGAGCACTTCGTCACAGGTGAAGTGAGAGCCACAGGTCTGTAACCATTCAGACTGCTGACCGACTGTCTCTTGGGGAATAGTGGCAGATTGTATGGAGCAAGGGACTGTGCAGGCAGCCAGTGAGAGGTTAAAGATGGTAGTAAAAACCTCTGCCAGCTGGTCTGCACAGCCCCTCAGTACCCTCCCCTGGACACCATCGGGACCAGCAGCCTTCGACGGGTCCACGCCCCGGAGCACCTTCCTGACCTCCTCCGTGCTCACAGTGAGGGCCAGGTTGTCAGCGGGTGGCAGCGTGAGGGTGTCCTCTTCCTCGCTGACTTCAAACCCAGCAAAGAACTGATGTAGCTCCTCTGCTCGGCTTGTGCTGGTGCTGGTGGTGGCAGCAGTGGAAGTGTTCATGTTGGTGAGGTCATGGAGTGGTGCCCTGCCAAACATGTCGGGGGTTCTCCTCCGTGAAGTGTCCCTCGATCTTCTTGGCGTGTGCTGCCTTAGCCCGCTTGATGCCTCTTTTCAGGTTGGATCTGGCTGAGCTGTACAGTTCCATGTTCCCAGAGTCCCGATCCCTCAACAGCTGTTTGACCTCACTGTTCATCCACTGTTTTTTATTTGGATAATGTCTGAGAATAGAGTTAAAAGTAGACGTAAAAGAAAAAAAAAAAAAAAAGTATTCAGGGCATACTAACTGTTTCACTCTCTATCCTCCAGATGGACAGCTACCGTCTGTCCCTGCAGTAGGACAGTTATGGACGCCCTGTTCCTTGCAGGCCAAGGACACGAAGACCGATCCGGACTCCATATTTGTCGTCATGGCCTCGCTGAGTGGAAGCACACCGGTTGAGACTCTTCTGGCAGCGATCCATCTGGAGAGGTCAGGGACACACAGAGAGACAGAGGACTGACCCTTTAGCATCTCCATTAGCTGCTCACACAAAGTGCCATTCAGTGTAGGACTACAAACCAACCAATCAAAGCACACCAACAATTACCACGTAATCTCACCAACCTGCCATCTGTTTTTCCTGCAGGTACCTGGACATCTTCCGGCGAGCAAGTCTCCTATTGGCTAGAGACTTCACCCACCTGGATCATGATGCATTGGTCAGTCTTGGCGTAACGGCCACCGGACACAGGAAGAGAATTCTCCGGTTGGTCAGTTATATCCAGAGGACAGAAGGTCAGAGAGCCAATCAAAGCACTGATCTTCCACGTGACCGCTGTCAGTCAGTGACAGGCGTTTGTTCATCAGATCGAGGTCGAGGTGCTGCGCTCTGTCAGTCGACAGGACCTGTTGCCTTCGAGGCGTTCAGGAACAGTTCAGCTCCAAACCTTGCTGCCATGCTGACGAACACTGAGGGTGTCAGGACATCAGTGAAACCAGTTCCCAAACCCAGAACCGTCTTCAACCGCCGCAGGACTACACCCATCCACTTCTGTCCGACCCCAGACACCGCACCGCCCCCGCACAGGAGGCTTTCCCAGGAGTCTATCTGTTTTGCTGCATTAGAGGGCCTGACCTTGGGGGACCCGCCCACTGCTGAGAACAGTTTGACCTCTGACCTTCGATCTCGCCAGGGGGCAAGGACAAAACCCAGTCGCAGCCGATCTCTGTCCGATGCTGGAGGTGTGTTACCTCCTGTTCCCCCAAGGCTGAGGCTCCTCCCTTCGTCCTCACCTGGAAGGACTGAGCAGAACCAGACTTCCTGTCATAATAGTCTGGACATCATTGAGCTTTCTGGCTCCTCGCCATCTGGCTCTCCCAGAGGAGGGACAATGGAGATGGTCTCTAACGAGATCTACTGGGGCACTGTACCCAGTTCCACTGCCCCCAGTGGAAGGAGGAACTCCTGCAGCCAACAGTCAGCTCCTCCAACTGCACCCAGACAGACTCCTCAGAGGAACCCTGAGAGAAACCCTGAGAGGAACAGGTGGGTCTCTGATGGACTGGTTTCTATACCAGAGTCCATATGAGAAGGTTTATCTGATCAACCTGCTCCACCAGCTCTCCTGCAGTGATCTTTGATCACACTATTAGTTCTTTTTTTCATGTGATTGCTTTCTACTGCAGGAACTCATGGGAACCCATTTTCAGACAGCTGGAACCTTTTTCCAACTAACTGGAACTATTAAGCATTCTTCACAGTGATGAAAAAACTTTTTCAGTTGCACAAAAAACCTCTTAGACCAAATGATTCTACTGTGATAAGAGCACTTTGTAATTGTTTGAGTCATTTGTAAGCAAAACCAGTTAAGAGTAAGAATTTGCATCACTTCTCGGTTTGTTCATTTAGAACACGTTTGATATTTTGAGCTCTGGACTGTTGATCACACTTTTTAAAGAACCGTTTCCTGAAATTGTTCTTTAAAGAACAGCCCAAATTGCCTCAACAAATTTTTTGAAAAGTAGTTCCTGAAAATAGAAAGACAGAAAGGTTCCTTTAGAGGGTTTTTTTTCAAAGGTTCTTGAAAGAAGGATTGTTTTTTTTGAGTTTCAATAACCTTTTTTTAATTCCAACAAGGAACTTCATTCCATTATAATACATTTAATATTTTGGGCAGGTGGCATGGTGAGATAGTGGTTAGCACTGTTGCCTCACAGCTCGAATGTCCTCAGTTCCAATCTTGGCCTGGGGTCTTTCTGTAGGGACCGTGTATGTTCTCTGGCTTCCTCCCACAGTCCAAACACATCTTGAAGTTGACTGGTGGTTTTAAATTGTCCATAGGTGGTAAGTGTTAGTTGCTGTTACCTGCACCCAAACCAAAGAACTCAAGAAAAACACTCAAGATAACATGAAACAGCTTTAATGAACCACATAAAGTCTGTGAAGAACCATCCATTAAATTTAGAGGTTCTTCAACATGTGATGGCGCTTTGAGAGAACCTCATGTAGAACCAGTTAAGAGTTCTCCAGGGTAAGTTCTTCTGAGCAAACCTGAAAACCTGCTGTGTGGGGCTCAATGCTGATTGGTTAAAGTCAGAGAGGACAACATGCCCTCTGTATGTCCTTGTCCAGCAGCAGTCTTCTCCTCTCTAACCATCAACAGCATGTAGTTCTCCGTATATTCGAACAGAACTAACCTCCATTGTTCCTACATCCAACTACTGTTAGTTACTCTGAATTAACGTTGAAGCTGTTGGATCCTACTATGGAAAGAGAAGGGCTGAAAGTTCCTCTATTCACCTGAGTCGAGCTCCTGCAGGGGAAGCAGCCTGTTGATCTGGATCCTGATCCGGCTGCACGCTGTAGGTGTCTCCTCCAGCTTCTTTTGGGGATCCTGAGTGTTTGACCACAGTGGGTTTAGTCCCGGTCCGGGGGGGGGGCCAGCACAGCAGTACTACAGGACCAGCACTGGGCCCTGCAGGACTACAGGACCAGCGCTGAGCCCTTCAGATCTCTTTGAAAGTGGTTACTGATCATGTATGGATGTGTTTGTGTGTTTTCAGTGGCAGCACAGGAAGTAACAACTCTTCAGGATCAGTCCGAGGTGAGTTCAAACCCGACTGTTTCTTTGAGCCTTCAGCAGATTGACACAGTAGACACAAGGTTGTTTATGCTCATGTTAGTATTCAGGTTATTGATCTTTAGAAGGTTAGTATCCACTTTTCTAATATTTGTCTGTGTTAATATCCAGGTTAATAATGCTGTCTAATGTTAATATCCAGGTTGTTGATACCCAAATACGTTAGCATTTTGTGCATTAATATCCATGATATTGAACATTTTGTGCATTATAAGGGCAGACCGTTTACGATTTTCTCACAGTACAAAGAAGCATAAAAGTGAAAAACAAAAAAGTTAGAAATTTGTTAGCTGACAAAACATACTTGGGAGCTCAGGTGACAGCTATGGTTGTAAAGACAGACTAGGTAACGGCCTCCCTCCACAGCCAGTGTGTTGTGTTCAGCAGCCTCGACAGACGACCCTGAGGACGAGATCAGTCCATACTGTGAGACAGTCTTCCAAACCAGAGGACATCCCAACAACAGCGAGGTGAGAGGCTGCAGCCCGTCCTTTACTTCTGCTGCCCTTCACCTGAACATAACACCAAACAGATTCACCAACCTGCCGCTAAGCTGCCACCTATCTGCTACATATCTGTCACCAACCTGCCACCAATCAGCAACCCACCTGCCACGACTCTGCCACTAACCTGCCACTAATCGAACACCAACCTGCCACAAACCTGTGACTGACCTGCCACCAGCCTGCCACCAACCTGCCACTAACCTGCCACCAACCTGCCACCAACCTGCCACCAACCTGCCAACAGCCTGCCATCAACCTGCCACCAACCTGCCACTAACTTGTCACTAACCTGCCACCAGCCTGCCACTAACTTGCCACCAACCTGCCACCAACCTGTCACTAACCTGCCACCAGCCTGCCACTAACTTGCCACCAGCCTGCCACCAACCTGCCACAAACCTGCCACCAACCTGCCACCAACCTGCCACTAACTTGCCACCAACCTGCCACCAGCCTGCCACTAACTTGCCACCATCCTGCCACCAGCCTGCCACTAACTTGCCATCAACCTGCCACCAGCCTGCCACTAACTTGCCACCAACCTGCCACCAACCTGTCACCAGCCTGCCACCAGCCTGCCACTAACTTGCCACCAACCTGCCACCAACCTGCCA
>NW_007579070.1:25393-27269 GCF_000690725.1 Stegastes partitus | reverse complement strand
AACCTGCCACCAACCTGCCACCAACCTGCCACCAACCTGCCAACAACCTGCCACTAACCTGCCACCAACCTGCCACCAACCTGCCTCCGGTCTGTCACATCCGGTGGAACATGACATACATGTTTTGCTCTGATAATCTGTCCTGCAGAGTGAAAGAAGCAGAGTGGAGGGACGGGAGGCGAGGCGGGATGAGGAGAAACATGCAGAGGATCATGGGTAAGACAGCTGCTCTGTTTGGACCTGGATCCAGGTTCTTGTTCGTGTGGTCTCACTGTCTGCTGTGTCAATAAAGTTTGGTTCGTACCTGTTCACAGTTGTCACCGGTTCTTGTGGACGAAGCGTTTGTCTCAGGCTCTTCACCCCGGAGACTCTCAGGGTTACAGCACAGTTGGAGATGCCCCATCCGCCCCACGCTGCCTCTCTCTGCCCCCCCACCCCTTCCACTTAGAGGCCGATGAGGACCTGACCATCTCCCCCTACGCCAGCTACACCTCGCTGACCGAGAGAGCACCACCCGTCATCAGCGGCTGGCTGGACAAGCTGTCTCCACAGGGGTGCGCTTGATTTATGCAGCTGACTAGATCAGGGGCGCATTTGATTTTGTACAGTTAGTTAGACCAGGGGTGTGTTGGTTTATAGGCTGCCTAGACCAGCAGGCTAAACCAGGGATGTGTTGTTGTTGGATTCATACAGCTGTTGGACCTGACTGGACTCACAGGTTTCCCTCTGTGTGTTGGTCAGGGCTCCAAGGCCAGCACTGGCTCTCCTGCTGTGTGTCCTCCTCTCTGCTCCTCCCTGTGTCTCCTCCCTTGTCAGGAACTGCCTCTGCCTCATCACCTTCTCCTCTTCCTCCTCTTCTTCTTCTTCTTCCACTCGGTGTGTTTGTCCTTTCTTTCATTCTCTCCTGAGAACATTTGTCTGTGATTTCTCTGAAGTTCACGCAGACTCATGCAGAGTTCATCCTCCAAAAGCTTCTGAAGCCCTGAATAATACGACATGAATGCCAAATCATTCAACACTGTGTTACCTTAGTGTAACCGCTTCAGCTGTCGTTATTTTGACACTATTTCCTCTGTTAAAAAATGAAAAACAAATCCTTGAGGAAGACTACATTGAAAAGTCTAAACTCAATCCAACCAAAGTGAATCCACCTTGAAGTCGTGGTCCCTGAACCTAAACTGAGTTCCAATCAGTCTACCTGTATGATCACGGTTCTGAAGTGAGCTGTGAACATCAGAAGCTTCTCAGGGTTGGACCTATGGACTGTGTCTATCTGCACAGACACAGGTTCTGCATGGAAGAGACCTGATCACAGGAACTGAAAAATCTGAGACTTCACAGAGATAGAAAATATTCCAGGTAGTTTTAATGTGACATAAGAGCAATACTACTCTAATATTGTTCTTCTTAGAACTAATCTGATTACTGTGAGGAGATACAGGTTAGAATCATATAATATTGAAGTGGTGCGACACACAGCTGCACTTACAGCTGGATACTGGACTGCATCAGGTGGAGCAGATGTCATGAATGTGATGTGTTTCACCACTCAGGTGTCTCATGCATGTTTTTATTTTTCAGGAACTATGTTTTCCAGAAACGCTATGTGAAGTTTGATGGCAAAAACCTGATGTACTTTGGCAGTGAGAAGGTATGCAGAGGGCTTTACTGTCCTGGTGTTACAACACCTGACAATCAAACACAGCCGTCTGATTCATTCCACCTGTGCATTCTCAGGATATCTACCCGAAGGGCGTGATCCCATTGGCTGCCATCCAGATGACCCGTCCCTCCAAAGACAATAAATTTGAAATAGTGACGAGTCAGCGGATCTTTGTGTTCAGGACTGACAATGAAGGTATATATTGTTTATGGA
>NW_007579070.1:9991-23878 GCF_000690725.1 Stegastes partitus | reverse complement strand
AAACTGTAGAGTCTGTGGATAAGAACATGTTCAGCAGGTCAGATGTTTTTCCTGTGACCAGGTGAGAAAGTTGGTCGTACCGGTCAGTCTGGAGTCCTGTGTGGACTCTGTGTGGCGCCAGCGCTGTTCGGTAAACGGCTCCGTATGCAGTGACGGATGGTGAGGCTCTAACTGGGCTCCTTGCTGATGGAAAAGCAAACAGGTTCTTAGGAGGTGCCAGATTGGAACCAACTAAGTTCTGGAACTAGCACCTGGTTCTTCTTGGTGGAAAAGGGCTGAATGTAAAGTTTATGCCACAGCTGCCCTAAGTGAACAGCATTGGTAATTACCAAAATCATTTTTGAGAGAATACGACCAGTTACCTGTCCAGATGTTCCCTGGATAGATTTTTGCTAGAACATAATTATTACTGTTATTTTTTGATTTGTTCATTTAGATGGGACAGTGCGTATTAATGTATGTACAATCTCAGGTTGCAGTAAATACGGCGGATTTAGCACAAGGCTAATTTCCATCCGGTTATCCCTGATGGAACAAGGCTTAGAGGGAAGAAGAGCTGCTAAGAAGCCATTATTGAGGCCTGCAAACATCCAGAAATGCCATCATGATGCTGCCACCACCATGCTTCGCAGTGGGGATGATATGCATCTAGTCTGATGGACAAAAAGCTCCATTTTGGTATCATCGGACCAAAGAACCTTCTTCCAAACTTCTGGTGAACTCTAGCTGACCTTCTGTCAACAGAGATGTTCTCTCTGCTGGTCTCCCTTAAAGTTTTGACTGGTGAAGAACAAGGAACAGTTGTGTGGACAGTCTCTCCCATCTCAGCCACTGAAGCTTGTATATTCTTCGGAGGAGTTGTAGGAGTCTTGGTGGCCTCCTTCACTTGTCTCTTTCTTGCTCGGTCACTCAGTTTTTGAGGACGATTTACACATATTCCTTCCGTTTCTTAATCCAAGGTACTTCAAGGGAAATTCCATTACCTGGACACTTTCTTGTATGATCCCCTGACTTGTGCTTTTCAACAACCTTTACCAGAGTTCTTGGAGTGTTCTTCAGTCTTCATGGTGTGGTTCTATCCAGGTGTACTGATCCACCAGTGACTGGACCTCCCAGATACAGGATTCCTTGTACTACAACCACTGAGACACATTCACTGACCTTAAATACACTGACGGTGTGACTTCTAGCATCAACTGACTGCATTTGTGTTGAACTCGGTGGGACACTTCAAAGGGGTAAATACTAATGCAAGCAGTCGTTTTGCATTTTTTAGGAAGTGATTTTTCTGGTAGATATCGTCACTTTGACATGAAGGAGCCTTTTTTCCTTTTTTTTCTTCTGAGCAGTAAAACACTTTTTATAGGCACCGCATACGTACAGATAAAAGAATTCTGATTACTGTCGGTGGATTCAGTCTCGATTCATTTGACTTTGAGATATCACACAGCGCTTTACTCTCTGCTGCTGTATACTGTGTGTAATTAGTAGTTCTCTCTAATTCTTAAGCATTTTAGTTGAAAACGATAAACGGAAAAACTTGTGGCTATAGCAGCAGTGTGACAGATGAGAAGAATCCCAGTGAGCTGATTGGCTGATGCTGTTGCTGTGGCAGTGCTGTGATTGGTGGCTGTGTGTCTCCTGTGTGTCAGTGCTGCGACGGCGTTGGGTGTCCACGCTACAGGAGCACGTCAGAGATCAGATGGTGTTCGGGCGGCGGCGGTTCGGTCCTGGATCTCACTGCCAGAAACACGGAGTCCTCGAACTGAAGGGAACTAAATCCAAAGTTTATGCCGCCATCAATACCGACCAGATTTGGCTTCACAAGAGCGAGCAGGTAAGAGCACCAACAGGTGGGCACCAACAGGTGGGCACACTGGTGAGAACACCAACAGGTCGAGGCTCCACTAATAGCTCTCCAAAGAGCTTTAGCAAAAAGGAGTTCTTTAAGCCTGCAGGTGTCTCAGTGGTTAGCACCTTTAGCACCTCACAGCTAGAAGGTCTCCGGTTGGCGTCCCGGTGAGGACACCCGGGATCTTCCTGCGTGGAGTCTCCATGTTCTCCCCGTGCAGCGTGGGTTCTCTCCGGGTTCTCCGGCTTCCTCCCACAGTCCAGAAACATGCTGAGGTTAATTGGTGATTGTAAATTGTCCGTAGGTGTGAATGTGAGTGTGCTTGGTTGTCTGTCTCTAAGTGTAGCCCTGTGATAGACTGGTTACCTGTCCAGGTGAACCTGCCTTCACCCTGAGTCAGCTGGGATAGACTCCACCCCCTAGTGAGGATTAAGGTGGAGATGATGGATGGATGGGTTCTTTAAGGATCCTTTTAGCGTTTCTTAAAAGACCTGTCTCTTTAAATAACCCTTTAATTCAAGAACTATTTGAAGGTTCTTTAAAGATTTTTTTTATTTTTTTTAAAGGTTCTTTAACCCTTTATAGGGCACTCCTTGAAATACTTGAAAAATGAACATTTCAACCTCAGGGTGTTGTGACTTTAAAAAGAATTAAATGCAAATCAAGATAAAGGTACCATATATGGTAATTAGCCCGTCTACAGTGAAAAAAGGGAATTTATAATACATGGTTTAAAAGAGTACCAAACTGCAAAAACATTTATTTAGAAACATTTTAGTTTGAGGTAATAAAGTATTTATAAAGTGCTCGGCAGGTTCATTCAGTCACACTTTTCCTGGTGGTTTTAGTGGCACTCATCTCAATAAATACATCAACGTGGAGTTCAATACAAACCAGTAACAAAGCGTTTAAAAAGTGCATCTGTTTAGTGACATTTTTTGTAAGGTAGTGATATTGGCACGAATATAAAAACTAAATCAAAGGTCACATGGTTGTTCAGCCTGGATTTGGGAAACTGTGATGGACTCACTGTTTTGTGATGTTTTGTGAACGGCTGTGGCTCAGCTGGTGGAGCGGTTTGATCCCCTCCACAGTGGACGTGTCCTCAGCATCATGTCACTGGTCTATGAATGTGTGTGAATGGGTGAAAGCGCTTTGAGTACCACTAAGGTAGAAAAGCACAATGTCATTTACCAAAGAACAAATGATTAACACAGAATGAAACCAAACCAAAGAATTCCAGTAATAATGGAGAACCTGTGAAGAACCACTCCTTGAATAATGAGGTTTTGCTGAACAAGCAGAGAGTCTTCTGAAGAACCGTTGTCATGTTTATGACGGCAGGCTGCTGATGGGAGAAGTTGTCTTCATGTGTTTTTTTCGACTGCAGTGTTTTCGAAACGGGATCGGCATCACGGTGATTGAAGCTCGAGGAGCGACGATACGAGACGGAAAACACAAGAGCTTTGACCTTATTACTCCGTACAAGACCTTCAGGTCAGAATGATCACTGAATCATCATCAGTTTTCTCATTGTTGCATTTAGAAGAAAACAAAAAGTATTTAACAGTAAAACACGTGTTTTAGCAGCTGAACACTTTTAACGCATGTGTTTACCCACAGCAGAAACCTTCAGGTCTGTGGTCTGGAGATGGAGCTGGGCACAAAGTGTCCGTCCTCTCAGCAACCTCAACACGACCTCTGTTCTTCCTCCTCAGCTTCACAGCAGAGTCGGACCGCGACAAGCGGGACTGGATGGAGGCGCTGCAGGAGTCCATCGCAGAGACGCTGTCGGATTATGAGGTGGCCGAGAAGATCTGGTCCAACCGATCCAACAGAATATGTGCTGACTGCAAAGCCCTGAACCCCGACTGGGCTTCTATCAACCTGTGTGTTGTCATCTGCAAGAACTGTGCAGGTAGAACTTTGTGCTGTGCAAGAACCCCGGCTGAACGTTGCAAATGAGTTTATTTAACGTGTATTTCTGTCTTTAAAGTGGATTTAACTTCAGTTTAACGTTGATTTGAACTGTTAAGTGCTTCAATTAGGAGGTCTGTTTGGTTTAAGAGCTAATTTATCTGCTCCAAGAGCTCATGTAGGAGTTTTCACAGTTTATCTACTTGGTTCTGTAGTTTATTTCTGATCTGCTGGAGCGCATGTAAAGGGTTCTACAGTTTATCTACTTGGTTCTACTGTTTATTTTTTTGTTTCTAGAATTCAAAAAGGAGGTTCTGTCATTCACTGAAGTGGTTCCACAGTTCATCACACAACAACCGACAAGCAACGACAGCAGTGAATACGGTCCTGGGCAATATCATCGAAATACCAAATGATTTTAAATGGCATCACCTGACAGTAATCTGATTACTTCTCAGGAGAACAGCAGAGTGTTTTGAACTGGGGCTCTATAGATAAAACTGAACCTAGCTGAAGTTGCCTTCGTACAAGACACATGGAAGCTCATAAAGAAACTCTACAACCAACTGGATGGACTGTAGATTCTTTTATATCGACTCCAGAACCACCTGAATTGACTCTAGAACTAGCTTAAGCAGCTGAACTGTGGAACCACCTGAATAAATGCTAGAACCTCATACTTGAGCTCCACAAGCTCATAAATGAAATCTAAAACCAGCTACATAACACATATACCCTAAATGACCTCCAGAACCCAACACATAAGCTCTAGAATCTCCAACAGTTAGAAGTAGAACCACCTAAAGGAACACTAGAATTTACTAAACAAACTGTAACTAAACTAGAACCTCTGTGGAACGCCTTTGGGGTTGACATACGTTCTCGAGCGGTGCTACTCAGCTGATGGCAGCATGTGTCACCGTCTGTCTGTGTTGTGTTATGCGTTGTGTGTCTGTCTTTTGTGTGTCTGTGTGCAGGGCAGCACAGAGGTCTGGGGACGATGGTCTCTAAAGTTCAGAGTCTGAAACTTGACACCAGCGTTTGGAGCAACGAGATCGTCCAGGTGAGACCAGCACCTGTTCAGCGGAGCAGCTCGGGCTGCTGGCCATATGGTGGTGCAGCCTGGTGCTGCTGCCTGGTCCACAGGAACCGGTCCTATCGACCCTCTACCTGGGCCTTTCAGGACTGTTTGTTTTGGTCGCTGTGAGCTGAAGCTGTCAGATCCTACAGTGGAAACAGAAACTTGTCCATTGTGGAAAATGGACAGAAACTTGTGCAAAATAACTTACAAACAGTTGCTAATGACTCAGACGGGTCCATCATTGAATTTCAGCTTGTGGACTTGCAGAACCGTGGTAGTCCTTGACCTGAACCAGCTGCTCTCCTGTTGTTTAATACAGATATAGAGAATATTTAATCAGCAGCTGGGCAGACATGAAAGCTCAGTATGAATCTTTTGTGTTGTTGTTTGTTTACCGAACTGTTTGTTTGTTTGTGCGGAGCAGCTGTTCATCATGCTGGGGAACGACCGGTCCAATGACTTCTGGGCAGCTCGTGTGTCTCCTTCAGACGAGCTGGACTGCGACGCTCCGCCCGAGCAGAGGAGGGAGTTCATCACCCAGAAATACAGAGAAGGTCGATACCGGCTTCCCCACCCCAAGTTCTGCAGCCAGGAGGAGCTGCTCAAGGTCCGACTGATTGTTAAGCCAGAACCACAGCGTAGGGGCAGCTCCCGCCTTTATTTCACTGGCTTTATTACACAGAACCACAGGAGTGACTACAGCCCTGTAATATCACTCAGATAGCAAATGACTCTAACCTGTATCTCCTCACAGTAATCAGATTACTTCTAAGACAAGCAGCAGAGTATTTGCTCTGATGTCACATGACAAACTACTAGTTTAGATTAATTCAGGCTCCACAGTAGAAACTCAATGCAACAGAAGTACAGTAATTCTCTCCCCACCACCTTCTGCCCTCATGCAGCCCCACATCATGATGCTGCCACCTCCGTGCTTCACTGTCAGGACCATGCATCCACTGTGGTGGTCCTGGTCACCAAACGTGGACTCCATTTGAGCCATCTGACCAACAAATGTGCTCCCAACATCCATCAGGCTTCTTTTCATGTGCTTGATTGTTGTTTAGTTCTGGTCCTCCGTCCATAGAGGCTGATGTTCTGAAGTGTCCTTCACACTGTGTGAGCTTCACACTAACTCTGGTCTCCATTGATCAGCCCTGTGCCAAGTCTGAAGCAGCTGCCTTTGTCTGGTGTCCACAGCTCCATAGTGACAGTAGTTGACTGTCCGTGGAGTCATTGTAGGAGGACGACCACTGCAGCCCTGATCAGTGCTGCTCTGGCTCCTTCTGGACCTCCTGGTTCCTGCTGCAACGTTTCACTAATTCTTAGTTGCATCTTCCTGGATCCTTTTCTGTCTTTTTGAAGTCTCACTATCACATTTTCCAACGATCATCAAACCACAAACAAACAAATAATTATAATAATGAACCAAACAAAGTGGTGATTCCAGAGTTGTTTCGATGTGGGTTTTAGTTTTTACCATAGCGAGCTTGGATATATAAATAGATCTAAATTCTTCTCTGAAGTGTTGTAGAAGTGTAGACTTGTAAACTGAGATTCTGTTTTGTGTATTTCAAACATGCAGAAACAATCTGTGAAATAGAAAGACCGTTCTGAGTGTCTGCTGGTGAAGCTGCAGTCACAGCTTTTCTGCAGAAACAAACGAGAGAGAAAAACGAGGACATCAAAGCTGACCCGAGGTCAGAAACACACTGTAGCTTCTGTTCCACTCAGCTTCAAAGAAGCAGCTTTTCTGTACATGACAGAGTCAGCGCTGCCGATCAATATCCCATTATCAGCTGATCGTTAATGCCACCTGCTTTGTTTCTGCTCAGCAGTCAGAGCCTCAGACTGCCTCCTGCATCGCTGAAGATCACTTAAACCTGGACTCTAAATGAACCAAAACTTTCTGGAGCGCACTGGGGCATCGGTGGGACGTCAAGTGACCCGAATGTTGCATGAAGCAGAAAAATCTGAGAGAAAAAGATAAAAGCTGCTGCAGGGCTGAAAACTGAAAACCATCACAGCAGCTGATTGACTGCAGAGCTGTCACACACTAACAACGTAATGCTGCGCTTGGTGGTCCAGTTCTGTCTCCCTGTGGTGGTTTTGTGGTTGACTCCAGAAGCAACCTTCACATGCCTCAGTAACAACAAAAAGAACAGCAATGATACTGAAGATAATAAATTAAAATTTGATACTCAGTTAAAGAAGAAATGACTCCAGTGAGATACATATGACACAAGATGACACAAAACACCACCAAAGAGACACAAATGCCCGACTGTATCAGTTCAACACTGATAAAACAGTTCTGTTCCAGGTCTTCTGTCCAAAAAGGACTTTTATGTCAGGACTAATAGCGTCTCTCTGTCTTGTGTCTCAGGTCTTGTGTTCAGCTGTCTCTGAACAGACGCTTCTGAAAACAGTAACTCAGATTTTCTCGGAGGCAGAGGCGGCTCGCCTCTCCGATGCCTCCCTCGGCTGCCAGCAGCGCTCCCTGCTGGACTGCTGCCCCACCTCAGGTCAGGACCCTGCTGTGGCCTTTTCAGTTATTCCCCAGTTTGTCAAACCTTTGTGCGTTTTCTGATGAATGTTTTGTGACCGTCCATCAGATCCCAGCGTGTACGATGAGATCATGCAGCCTGTTCTGCATTCGGGTTACCTCTACAAGTCCGGCTCTGTCAACAGAGGAACACTGTCCAGAAAAACCCGAGAAGGTAGGACAACGGGGTCAGCTGGTTCAGAGGGCTTCACCACAAACTGACCTGTCAGCAGGTCTGTTTAGCTTTCAGTGTCATGAAGGAGGGTCTCTTTTAACCTGTTGAACTAACACTGTAGCTGATGCTGCGCAGCTAGATCACCATGGTAACTGATGCTACACAGCTAGATCACCATGGTAACTGATGCTACACAGCTAGATCACCATGACAACTGATGCTGCACAGCCATGGGAACCTACACCATCGCCCTTGAAGTTGGAATAATTTTAGTTTTCAGACACATTCCTCTTTTCATTTCTATTTCTACACATCAGTCATCATTGTGACCAGGTCCAGTGATCACATCCTGAGTCCCAGTTAGCAGGTGAAACCAGTTCTGACTTCAGGATGTGACTGCAGAGTGGGACGTCCTGCCCACTGACTCCGTCAACCAGCTGGTGGACAGAACGCCACCATGTCTGAAGCCACTGATCCATGTCGGGCGGGCAGACTCAATATTAGTGACTGAGGGACATTTAAAGAATAATATTGGACATTCTGATGCATGAAATCCCCTCAAATATGTCTTTCCTGTGAAAGGGAGCAAGGTAGAAAAGTTCAAAACCAAACTCTTCATCCTGTAGTTTATTTTAAGCCTGAACACAGTTTACAAAAGTTCACTGTGGTTTAATGTTTACTGTGATGTGTGTTATATATATATATATGTGATATCAATGAAGTTTTGAGAAGGTATAAACTTTATCTATGTAGAATACATCATATTGTCACAATCATTTCATGAGACGAGGTAAAAAAAAATGATTCCAACATTATGGGCAACAGTGAGTCATGTATTCAACTGGGGACGCATTCAGTTTCCGTTTTGCTGCAGTTTAACAATACTTCAGTCACTTCAGACAGCAGTGCTGCTGCATCGCGTCAGATTTTGTTCCGAGTTTTCTTGTATGTCTTTTGGGACCTAAAACTAAGTTCTATAAAATATTTTGTTTTTCATTCAATTCAATTCAGTTCAGTTTTATTTGTATAGCGCATATTTACAACAACAAGTCATCTCATAGCGCTTCACAAAGGCAGAAACACCCAACAATCCAAACATCTGGATTCTCTATAAGCTTCAGCAGTCTGCTGGTGGGAAGGAACCGAAAACCCCCACAGGGGAAAAAAAAACCTCGGACAGAACCAGGCTCAGGGAGGGACGGTCATCTGCCTCCACCAGTTGGGTGGATGTAGGATGAATGATAACATTTAGTTTACAGTTAAACAAGTTATTAGATTTTACCTTAAAAAGAAACAAACCACAACTGGGAAGTCATTGTAAGAGTGAAATATCGCCAGAAATATAAATCCCATGCCCAAGAAATATGGTGAGAACATGAACAGAATTGTTTCCCTAAATGTATTCTATAATCATCTTACCCTCCTAAATGAAATCTAAATTCAGCCCCAAAAAATTTAAGAACCTCCTAAATAAACTAAATGAACTCTCGAACCCGTAAAGCAAACTCTAGAACCACCTGAACAAGCTAACTGAACCCTAGAACCTCCATAATAAAATCCAGAAGCCCCTTAACTTCCTCAGTGAACTCTAGAACCTCTTAAATGACCTCTAGAACCACCTTAACCACCTAAATGAACTCCAGAGATCCTAAATTGGTTCTAGAACCACCTTCACCTCATCAATGACCGCCAGAACCTCCCAAACATACTCTAGATACTCCTGAACCACCTAAATGAAGTGTAGGATCTCCTAAACCAACTCTAAAACCATCTTAACCACCTTAAACATATAAATGAGCAGCAATTCCTCCTAAATTACCTGTCGAACCAGCTTAACCACCTCAGTGAACTCTGGAACCTCCAAAACAAACTTGAATGCCCCTTAACTCATTTGTCTGAAAGGAATATTTTCATGTGCATGTCATGTGAGCAGGCTAAAGCAGCTGAATATGTCCTTTGGTCTCATGTCAGACTTCCAGAAGTTCTGGTGCTCGGTGGATCAGTCTCTGCTGCTCTACGAGTCGGATCGATCGGCAGATCCCTGCCTGCAGATCAACGTTAAAGACATCGTGTGTCTGGGAGTCAGTCGACCCGACTCCTCCAAAGCCAACAACGGATTCATTGACAGGTCTTTCACATGTCGCTGAACTGGATGATTTAAACCTGTTGACAGACTTGATCTTTGTTGGTATGAAAACATGTCTTTCTTCTGTCTCTCAGGTTTCGTTACACTTTCGAGTTGTATCTGAGTTCAGAGAAACTTTATCAGTTTGGTTTGGAAACAGCCGACACGCTGCACAGCTGGACCAAAGCCATCGGAAAGGTCTGACTGGCTCTCTGACCTCAGTGCTTCCATCACACTCAGATCACGTCAAACAAAAAGACTTTTTTTTATCAAAGTGTCTGGTTTTTTTTTTTGCAGAATTCTGATGTTACTCTAAAATATAAAACACTACACTTCAGGTTTGAAATAGTAAAAATCGTCCAACTTTGTTCTCAGAAATGTGTTTCTGTGGCTCCTTTCTCTTGTGTTTACTGTGTGCTGACGGTACTGATTAGTTTGAAGGTTCTTCTCTTGATCCAGCTGTCTGGACTCTGACATGTGGATCAGTGTTTCCTCCATAGACTGTATAAAAGATGGACGTAGCTGCCGTGACGTCACCCGTTGGTTTCTGCACTGAGAACATGAAGCCAGGGTTTTGCTACTTCCTGGTTGACATCTTGGATTTTTGGAGCCAGTGACGCAAAAATCGTGGGAGGGGGGCGGAGCCATAGGAGCAGCGATTGGTCAGACGGATTGAGAGGCGGGCCCTCTCTGCCCGCCCACATTTACCGCCTTCTGCTCGCTTCGTCTGTATGGTCGCTGCCGACTGTCAATCAAGCCAGCCACGCCCCTCGCCCCGCAAAATGTTGACCATTTTTTAAAGATTCCGTATTGATTTATTTTCAGATTGGTCACCTGATCTCTGGATCTGACCATGAAAACTAATAAGAAAACCATCCTGAGCTGTAGGAATGCAGGATTTATTGATCTGTGATCACTTCTTTTCCAGTTCCAGTCTATGGGAGCCAGGGCTTTGTGGAGCCAGCAGCTAGTGGACGTAGTGATACTGCAGGTTTCTGACACTTCCGGGTCGGCTTCATTTTTCAGGGCCGGTTGCTACGTCCATCTTTATACAGTCTGTGGCTTCCTCAGATGTCTGTCTGCTCTCTGGACCGTTGCTGTGATGGCAGCTCTCCCTCCTGATGCCATGTTTAATCTTCATGTTGTCGATTGGTTCAGGCTGCGACGCCACTCAGCTGTCATTGCCTGCTGACCCGGGAGTTTGAGCGAGTTGGTCTCCTGCGGTACCGGGCCATGCTGGACCCTCAGCAGTGGAAGGAGGCTTACTTTGTCCTGCAGAAGTCCAACCTCTTTGTCTGCCCCCAAACCGATGGAGCTGCAGAGGACATCATCAACCTGAACCGCCTGCAAGAGCTGAGTCAGTGTCGTGGTCCTGAATATAGTCCTGATTTCTGGTCCTGGTCTTGATCTTGACCCTGGCAATGGCCCTGATCATAGTCCTTGCCCTGGTCCTGAAACTAGTCTTTGTCATAGTCCTAGTCCTGGCCCCGGCCCTGGTCCTCAACCTAGACCTGGACCTAGACTTTGACCTTGACCTGGCCCTGGTCCTGGTCCTGGTCCTGGTCCTGGTCCCGGCCCTGATCATGGTCCAGGTCCCTGGTTCTGATCCTCTACCTGGTCCTTGGTCTTGGTCATTGTTATGGTCCTGGTCCCTGTTTCTTTCCCTGTCCTTGTCCCTGTCCCTGTCCCTGGTCCTGGTCCTGGTCCTGGTCCTTGGTTTTGGTTATGGTCCTGGCCCTGGCCCTGGGCCTGGGCCTGGCCCTGGCCCTGGCCCTGGCCCTGGCCCTGGTCCTGGTCCTGGTCCTGGTCCTGAACCTAGTCACAGTCGCAGTCCTGGTCCTGGTCTAGGTCATGGTCTTGCACTGGCCCTGATTTTGGTCCTGGCCCTTGGTTTTGGTTATGGTTCATGTCCTGGTCCACAGAGACCATGTGTGACTGACTGAGCTGTCTGTCTCTGTGTTGAAGGTATCACCTCTGAGGTGGAGAACCAGGAGAAGAAAGACATCCTGGTGTTGGTTGAAAAAGGGAGGTGAGAGGAATAGTTTCTGCAGACTTCCTTGGTCCTGGTTCTGGGTGTTTTGTCACTGTCTGTTCTTCCCATCAGGACTCTCCACCTGCAGGGCGTTGGCCGGACAGATTTCTCTCTGTGGTACTCCGACATCCAGCGGGCGGCTGGCGGTAAAGGAAACACTCTGAGAGAGCAGCAGCTGAGCAGGAACGACATCCCCATCATCGTGGACAGCTGCATCGCCTTCATCACGCAGTACGGTGAGGACAACTCCTCTGAGCTCCAGTCACTTTATTTATGTCACATGTGCTGCTGATTGGTCGAGAACGTCACAGCGCCAGGTTTAGGAGCTGTAATCACACTACCCTTAAACCACGAGTCATGCCTGCATGCTTCGTTTCTATTGTTGGACGACCACAGGATGACCTCTACAAGCTCACTGTTGTGGTTCTCTGCAGGTCTTGGCCACGAGGGGATCTACAGGAAAAACGGGGCCAAATCCAGGATCAAGTTGTTGATGGAGGAGTTTCGTAAAGATGCCCGAAACGTCAAACTGCGGATTGGAGACCACTTCATTGAGGACGTGACTGACGTTTTGAAGAGGTTCTTCAGAGAGATCGACGACCCTATCTTCATGGCTGACCTCCACCCTCTGTGGCAGGAGGCTGCTAGTAAGTCCTCTTCAGTTCCAGAGATCAGAGCCTCTGCTGTCAGGGTTCTGGTCCAGATTTCAGTTTCTGTTTGAAGACATCTCTGTGTTTTTGTTGTAGCACAACTTTTCAGATCAGCTGGTGAAACCGTTACAGATCACTGGCCTGTAAACCCGACCCAAGAGACTGCAGGGTCTCTGACCATGGACCGTCACTGCCATTGCACTTAATGTTCTGGTCTAGATATAACTCCTGGTCCTGGTTCAGGTTCAGACCATGTTTCTGATCCAGATCATGTTTCTGGTGCTGTTTCAAGTTCAGTCCCTGGTCCAGGTCTATTTCCTGGTTCAGATCCAGACCGTGTTTCTGGTCCAGGTTTGGGTTCAGGTCCTGGTTCTGATCCTCGTCCAGTTCCATGTCCTGGTTCATGTCCTGACCATGTTTCTGGTCCGGACTATGGTTCATGTCCTGGTTGCAGTACAGGTCCTGGTCTAGGTTTCTGTCCAGCGTCATGGACCAGGTCATGGTACTGGTCCAAGTCTAGTTCCAGGTCCGGGTATGGGTGCACATCCTGGTCCAGATGAAGGTACAAGTCCTGTTCCTATTTAGTCCTAGTTGGTGCTTTGTGAGTTTTCTGTTCTGTTGGCTTTTCTCTATCGGTGGTCCAGCGCTTCACAGATGTCTCAGACCAGCTCCCAGAGTCAGGTTAATGCCACAGCTGGACCACATGCTGGTCATTACCAGCAGCGTTTCCTATGTTCCTGTCATGGTTCAGACACCAGCATGTAGAAGCTCTTTAACCCAAAGGATGTTTTTAATGCTAGAATGTAATTATTGTTGTTATCCAGGAATTTTCAAACTACAGTTTAAAAACAAAACAGTAAAGCTCATTTTTTATTGATGAAGATGTCAGATTGTAGTGATTTACTTCCATTCCTGAACAGAAACATCAGTTTTAGTGGTTGAATGTGAAGCTTGATTCATTTCTAACTCCTCAGAGAAGTCCAGGTGCTCAGGTTTACGTATGAAAGGTGGATTCAGTTTAAATTCCTC
Source organism: Stegastes partitus (assembly GCF_000690725.1). NCBI lineage: Eukaryota > Metazoa > Chordata > Actinopteri > Pomacentridae > Stegastes > Stegastes partitus. Next base: position 10,472 of record NW_007579070.1, on the reverse strand, counting down.
ATTCCTGTTTAAAATGGTGAAACGTGGAGAGCTGAGTGGGTTAAAGCTCTTCATGATGCTGGATGCTCTCTCTCTCTATATATATATACACTACCGTTCAAAAGTTTGGGGTCACATTGAAATGTCCTTATTTTTGAAGGAAAAGCACTGTACTTTTCAATGAAGATAACTTTAAACTAGTCTTAACTTTAAAGAAATACACTCTATACATTGCTAATGTGGTAAATGACTATTCTAGCTGCAAACGTCTGGTTTTTGGTGCAATACAGTACATAGGTGTATAGAGGCCCATTTCCAGCAACTATCACTCCAGTGTTTGCTCATTGGCTCAGAAGGCTAATTGATGATTAGAAAACCCTTGTGCAATCATGTTCACACATCTGAAAACAGTTTAGCTCGTTACAGAAGCTACAAAACTGACCTTCCTTTGAGCAGATTGAGTTTCTGGAGCATCACATTTGTGGGGTCAATTAAACGCTCA
>NW_007579070.1:0-9606 GCF_000690725.1 Stegastes partitus | reverse complement strand
CACACACACACACATATATATATATATGCAGTGCTTAACAAGTTCGACAGGGCGTCTAATAAATTTGTTCAGCACTGTACATCTGACAGCTGTTTTCTTTAATGACCCGGTTCTTTGTTCATGTTCAGAAGTCTCTCAGAAGCGTCTGAGGTTGGACCGCTACAAAGAAATCATCCGGAGTCTTCCTCGAGTGAACCGGACAACCCTGGCCGCCCTCATCAGTCACTTGTACAGGTGAGCTCCACCCACAGCATCCATAATGGGCGGCTGTCCTCTGAGGTTGGTGGTCCGATGCCCCGCCCACACTGTCCTACACCAATGGCAGCTCTGTCGCCGTATGAATGTGTGTGTGTGTGAATGGGTGAATGAGAAAACATTAAAAAGAGCTCTGACTACCACTAAAGCAGAACAGAGCTACATAAGTGAAGACCATTTACCTGAACATGAGCAGTAACAGCAGAGGTGTAACTTCTCCATCAGGGTCCAGAAGTGTGCTGATCTGAACCAGATGTGCACCAAGAACCTGTCGCTGCTGTTCGCTCCGAGCCTGTTCCAGACCGACGGGAAGGGGGAGCACGAGGTGAAGATTGTGGAAGACCTGATAGACAACTACCTGTACGTCTTCGATGTGAGTGACCTCTGAGAGACACAAAGGCCCTGTTCTCCATCTGATCTGAACAAAGTGCTGATCGCTGTCACGCTGTTTCAGATCGACGAGGAGCATCAGACTCAGATCGAGCTGGAAATCAGCCTCATCACTACCTGGAAGGACACTCAGGTACACAGGCTCCGTCCAACACCTCACTGCTGTCTCAGGTGCTCAGTCTGTAGGGATGTGTGCAGTCAGCTGATCATGTGTTGGTCATAAAGCATCGCGTCGTCATCATTCTGTACTTTCAGCACAGACTTTATGAATATTTTGCACATTTAGCCGTCTGTTGTGAGGACTTCTAGCTTTGGTTGGTACTCTGTGAGTATAGTCATGAATATTTCATACTTTCACCTCATACTCAGTGTTTTTTACATTTAGCTGGTACTCTGTGTGTATTTTGTACCTTTAGCTGGTACTGAATTGGTATTGTGCACTTTGTCAACGTGTCACACATGATGCATAGAGTACGAACGGTAGCTTTTAAAACTTTTTTAAAGACAATCCTTTCAAACTTGCTGGCACATGTTGGGTTTCAAACGTTACTATAAGTTGGTTAAAACTGAGTAAACTCCTAAAAATGACTTTGTAACATATCAACATACTGAGTTTTGGTGTGCAGCTGTCTCAGGCCGGTGATCTGATCATTGAAGTCTACCTGGAGATGAAGATACCAGATTGCTGCATAACGCTCAAAGTAAGTCTGACCTTCACGGCTGCAGATGTGAGAGCTGCGGGTTCAGGTGTGACGGTGTGGCCTCTGACCCCTACAGGTGTCTCCAACCATGTGTGCCGAGGAGCTAACCAATCAGGTTCTCTACATGAGGAATGTCCCGGCCGGAGACAAAGACGTCTGGATGACATTTGAGGCCATCGAGGATGGACAGCTGGGTGAGCGAGCACTACAGCGCCTGTACACCTGTCTCTCTCTCTCTCTGTCTCTGATGCTGCTGCCTGACAGGTGTGTTGTTGCTGTCGCCTCAGAACGTCCGTTACACCCCAAAGAGAAGGTCCTGGAGCAGGCTCTGCAATGGTGCAAGATGGCCGACCCGAGCTCCGCCTACCTGGTAGTGAAGAGAGTTCCTAAAAGAGAAGGCATCACCATCCTCACCTGTAGGTCAACACACCTGAACGAGTTAACATAAGACACGCTGTCCACTGTAGGAACCTGTGGGCTGGTTTAGGGTGGCCTAAATGGATTCTAGAAGGTTCAGTGTTTCTTTTTTAGGAACCATGCGTTCAGAACGTCTTTCAGGAACCACCTCGAGAGAACCTGTTTCTGGAACCGTCCCCATAGAACATCCTTCAGGAATCGTCCTTGTAGAACCTCTTTCAAGGCTTTTTCAGGGAAATAAAGGTCCTCCTCAGCAGTAGGAACAGTCGTGACTCCATAATCCGACACTAAATGTAAAACCTTCTTCTATGTCGGATATCAAGGCTGTTGGATTGTCCAGACGGAGGTCCAGATACGAGGAGGGCTTGATGCTGGAAGGCTCATTAGTTGTTCATTATTGTTCATAGTTGTTATAATAACTAGTGTGTTGTCAGAACACTACGCATCGCTGGACTTCAGCCTCACTGACCGGTGGGATTGTGAACGGCCCATCGGTCGACATCAAAAGCAAAGACGTTTAGGCAGCAGCTGAAGGGACCCAGATCCAAATTTTTTTCCTCCTATGCGACTTGGATCTGGTCTGTTCATGACAGTCTGAACAGCAGTACTTGGCTGCTGATGCTAGTTTAGTTAGCGCTCACACTTCTGTTTCCTCCATCGGTGGCGGCGGGGGAGTGGCAGATACGCTCCACCGTTACCATCCATGTTTACTTCCGTAAACACTGAGCACGCTCGCTGCGTGTGACGTCGTCGTGTCCTCTTGTGCGCATGCGGGACACTTTTGGCTCGTATGAAGTTCACACAGCAGATCACATACAAGTCGCATTGAAGTGGAAACGTGAAGGAAGTCACAAAGAAATCCTCATTGAGCATCAAGTCCTGCAGTGTGAACGTAGCCAATCTGTGGGATTGTTCAGTCAGATAATACGCCGTCATCCTGATTGGCTTCGGGTCATTACGGGTCGGACTATCGAGTCATGACTGTAGTTCTGAGTGACCCCAAAAAACTTCTGTGTGACTCTCAATGCAGACCAGTTAATAAGAATATTAAGTAACCAAAGTGTCAGAAACTGAAAATGAATGCACCAGAATATGAAAACCCAGATGTGAATGCGTATGAATGGACTGTTGAGGTGGTCGGAGGGCAGGAAGGCAGCCAGGCCAGGTCAGTCTGCCCCGGGGCAGCTGAGGCTACAACCAGAGCAACCACCACCGGGATGGATGTGTGTGCATGAATAACCGACAGCGTGAAGCGTCTTTGACTTACTCGCTGAGGTAGAAAACCACTTTATACATCTGATCGATTATTATTATTGTTAATGCACCAAAACAGAAGAGCAGAATACCGACCACCTAAACTTCAGAAAAATGAACATTGATGCAGCTAAATGTCCAAAACATGGATATCAACACAGCACATTATTTTTAAAACACCTGGATATTTACATATCAAAACATGGAAAACATCAATATTAATGCACGACAGTGTGGAACTGGTGAGAGGGTGTTCCTGGAACAGCCACCTGCTGCCCACAGTCACAGTGTTGACCTCCAACCTGTCTGTCTCTGGGTCCATGTGTCTTTCAGCCTATAAGAGTGAGATCATGAAGGTCGGCCTGTTGCGGTGTCGTGAGGAACCTCCGAAGCTCCTCCAGGGAACTCGGTTCCAGGAGAGAACATTCCAGATCCGGGACCACAAACTGCTGCTGCTTAAAGACAAGAAGGTGAGCAAGGTTCCTGTGGGACCGAGTAGAGCCGGTGTTGTCCTCTGGTGCTGACTGTTGTGTGTCGCTGTTCAGAGCATCAAACCAGAGAAGGAGTGGTCTCTGAAGTCCATGAAGATCTACATCGGCATCCGCAGAAAGCTGAAAGCTCCCACCAGGTAACAACAGGCACAGCTTCATACACCTGGTTTGGTTTTTAATCCGTTTGTAGCTGAGCTTATAATGAGTAAGAACCAAACGTGGCAGTGGTGTGCGCTGTAACACAGAATCATATCAGGTGTCTTCAAGCCAGCGTCATCGCGTTGAGCTCCAGAACAACACAAACAGCAACAATTCTGTTAACTGTTCGTGAGCAGAGATGTTACGAGGCTTCAGTCGAGTTAACAACATCTCTGAGAAGGTGAAGAGCTCACAAATGACTCCACAACAATCCAACATCCTGGGAACCTCTTTTAACAAAACCCCCGCAGAAGGTATACCTTTACCAAGAAAGACAAAAATGTCAGCGTTTGAAAAGAGCTTTTTCAGGAAACAACAGATTGGGAAGCGGATGTGGGAATATTCAGCCCCAAACACCAAAAACCTGGATAGTGATGCCCACAATCATCACAAACATGGATAAGAACGCACTAAAACATCAAAACATGTATTTTAACGAACCGAAACTTCAAAAACCTAAATCAGAACGTACCTCAGCTTCTAATGACCAAAATGTCAATAACCTAAATTTTAATACACCTAAACTTAAAAAACACGAATAATAACTCACCAGCATGTCTAAAACCTGAATATTATTGTCCCTAAACTTCTGCAGTCTGGCTATAAATGCACCAAAACACCAAACCGACCCAGATTAAGATGCACGGATTAACACACGACAGCATCAAAACCTGGATGTTAGCTTACCAAAACATCCATCCATCATTTCCACACCTTCATCCTCACCAGGGTCATGGGGGGCGGAGCCTATCCCAGCTGACTCAGGGTGAAGGCAGGTTCACCTGGACAGGTAACCAGTCTATCACAGGGCTACACTTAGAGACAGACAACCAAGCACACTCACATTCACACCTACGGACAATTTACAATCACCAATTAACCTCAGCATGTTTCTGGACTGTGGGAGGAAGCCGGAGAACCCGGAGAGAACCCACGCTGCACGGGGAGAACATGGAGACTCCACGCAGAAAGATCCCGGGTGTCCTCACCGGGACACGAACCGGCGACCTTCTAGCTGTGAGGCGACGGTGCTAACCACTGATCCACCTGTATCAAAACATGAAAAACATTCATATTTAAGCACCAAAACATAAAGAACCTTGACTATGAACACACCAACATGTGAAAGATGGCTCGACAATGATGCTGCTAAGCATTAAAAACCGGGTCAGTGATCGAACAGATGCTGTTGAAACCATCAGAACCATGAGTTGAACCTTCATGTGTCCGTCTGCAGGTGGGGATTCACGGTGATGTCAGAGAAACACCAGCTGTAAGTATCAGCCTGACCTCTGCTCTCAGACCCGCTCCGACCCGTTTCATCACATATTACAGGTTCGGTTGCTCCTCCCCCTCAGGTACCTGTGCTGCAGCGGTGAAGCCGAGCTGTGGGACTGGATCACCAGTTTCCTCAAAGCTCAGGTGAGTCAGAGTTTACCTGCAGATCCAGGGGGCCTGGTTGGTTCTGTCTCACCGATGTGGTTGTTTTCCAGAACGAGGACCCCGGTCCTCCCCTGCTCAGGCGTCACTCCTCCTCCGACATCTCCAAGCAGAAGTTCGGCACCATGCCGCTCGTCCCCATCAGAGGAGACGAGAGCAACAGCAGCATGCTGTCGGCCAATCAGACGCTGGTCAGAACTCACCTGTTGTTTCACAGCCTCAGGGCTTCTGCTGCTCTGTGGAGACACTCAGCTGCTGGTGTCTTCTGTCCTCTCACAACTAAAGTCATTCTAGAAAACAAGCTCTGACGTTTATCTCCTCAGTTCATCAGACTTTATCTTTTCTCTCTGCAGAGGAAACTCCACGACAGGAGGACTCTCTCCATGTACTTTGTGAGTATTTTTTACCTCTGGCTGGTACTTTGTGAGTATTACATTCCTTCACCTGGTACTCTCTCAGTATTTTGTACTTTTAGCTTGTACTTAGTGAATATTTTGAGTATCTGGTTCTTCATTATTCTTCTCTTCTTGTCGCTGCTCCTTTGTAAGTGTTGTGAAGCTTGTGTGTGTTTTGGATCTTTGCCTGGTACTTGGAGAATGTTGTTAAGCTTTAGTTGGTACTTTGTGAGTGTTCTGTAGTCGAGCTGCTCCCTTCCAACCTTCCTAACCCTTTATCCAACCCTCTGAGTGTTTTTGGACACATATAACTGGACAGAGGTTCTTCCAGGACTGACCAGTCCTCTGTGTCTTTATGTCTTCAGCCCATGAAGGTCCAGCCGGACTCGTTCGAGGAGCGTTCAGAGTCTCCTGGCCTCCCTGAGCCGCTCTACGAGGAGGTTGGAGACTTTGGCCTGCAGGTCCTCAAGTCTCTGGAGACCAGCTTCCGGTCCAGCAGCGCTGCAGAGACCCAGGAGGTGCTGGACCACCCGCCGCTCAGACTGGTTACTCTGGACAGCGGCCATCTGGACCACGTGATCGTCCCAGAAGACGAAGTTCGTAGCAGCAGCTCCGAGGAAACTCTGGATCAGAGCGGCATCAGCAGCGAAGGAGGGGCTGCAGGAGAATCAGACGTCCTTCATCAGCCTGCGGTGAGGAGGAGGCAGCAGCCGCAGGGCGTCTGCACACCGTCACAGGAGCTGCTGCTGCAGGAGCTGTCATCGGCCTTCACCAAGAAGACCGAGGAGGAGGAGCAGGAGGAGGAGAGGCCGTATGATGTCTGAGAAACAGGATGGAGGAGGAGGAGGCTGAAGACAGCACAGAGTCTGATGGAGTCAGAGGTCGTCTTTCCTTCAGCGTCCATCCTGGAGCTTGGACAGCATCACATCACAGCATCTGTTCTGGTTCCCTTCAGTCCGTCCTGCAGCCGTCCTGCCATCACCTGATGCAGCATGTGCACAGTTTGGACTTCATTATGATATCGTGTCTCAAAGTTTGAGTGCTGCAGAGGATTGTGGGTCAGAATGAGCAGGAAAACATGCTGGATGGAGCTGATCCGGGTTCTTCTGGCGTCTGACCCACGTGTATGTTGACGGAGCAGCTCTATTCAGACGTATGGTTCAGTGTGCTGATGTGGATACTTCACCGGTCTGCGCCTCACAACAGGAAGCTGATTGAAGTCTCTTCCATGTCAGTTGAGACCAAGAGTCTGGAAGGTTTCTGTGTTCAGCTCTGGTCCGGTTTTCAGCTGAAGGTCCTCAATGTCTTTTCCAGGTGTTTTGACTCAGAAATTACAGAAATCACAAGAAAGACAAACATTTTCTTGATGATCTATTTTACAGAAATGTTGAGAACCTGGACTCAGCACGTCCACAGATGTCACCGACCTGGAGAACGTGGATGCTCCAAACACTATCGATATTCAACTATTTACACTTTTACAGCCTCATCAGACGTTTTCAGTCTAACTGTGTTTTGAAGACAACATGTCTGACCTCCTCTGGTGGGTTTGAACAGCACGTTTCATTCAAAACAAATCACCAACATGACTCCGTTGATCAGCCAGAAACACGATCCTGGACAAGCCCCGAAGAAATGTTGTGGAAAATGAACATCAAATCCGAATCACTCGAGGCGCCACCTGCTACAGATGTTTAACTATATATGTGTGTAGCCTCCACAAACTTTAGAACGACATTATGACAATGTTCCACCATGCTGAATGTGCAAGGCCTGGCAGGTTTATCAGACCCCCGTCTCATGTGTTAAGCACTGGATATAAATATATGTATGTGTATAGAGAGCATCCGGCATCATGAAGCGCTTTAATTCAGCTCCTGACAGTTTACCATTTTGAACAGGAATGAGGAATTTCAACCTTAATTCAAATGCAAAACAACGAGCGTCGACATGCTTGTCTGTTGGCCAGTGCAGAAGCATGAACCAGGATGCTGGTGATCAGCGTTGCTGTTTCAACTGAAGCATAAACCTTGTGTTGGATGGTGCGGTTGCTAAGCACCGTATCTCCAACACCTGGCTCCTCTGGTCACTGTTTGTGAGCTGCACTGACCTCATGGATCCAGGAGGTCTGGTTTTCATTGTGCTCTCCTCTCTGCTCTGTGGAAACACCGCCTGCAGTTCATCTGAAAACTCTGAATTTGTCACTGAAGAAGTTTTTGCAGGATCTGGTTGAAGACATTTTATATGAGTCGTGTAGAATAAAGGTTTTTTGTTTTTTTTTTGTATGAAATATCACAATTTTAAGTTTAGAATTGATCGTTTTTTTCTGAATGAATAGAATAGAAAAATACTTTATTTATCCCAGTCTGGGAAATTACTGAACTGAACTGCACGTTATGTTCAAGGACCATTAGAAAGTAGAAACTCTGATGATTCTTTGTGTTTTTACGGTTTCTGGGTGATAGATGGAGTCCTTTGGGTCACTTGAAGGTTCTGAGCTGTAAGCAGACTTCATGCTCCTGATGTGAAGCTCTCCGGCGTCGCTGCGTGTTGTGCAGATGAACAAACTGGTGTTCTGACGGTAAAGATCCAGCTTGATGTGAAACCTGTACAGATCCGTACGTGCAGACTCGTGTGTTGAATCCGGGATGGTTTCTTTCGCTCGGAGCTGCTCGGTGCCTCCGAGGGATGGATAACACTTCTTTAAATGACCAGCAGGTGGCGGCAAACACTCAGTAAAACAACAAGGACACAACCTGAAGATCAACAGTGCAGCAGGCAGACTTGATCTGTGCGTCCGCCAGTCCTCCCAGTACACAGCGTGACTGGTCCCAGTGTGGCTCCGACGTCTGGCTGCTGTGCTCCTGCTTCGTCTGTATATATTCAGTATGTTATTCGATCCTCCGTGTGTGATGTCGTGTCAAACCAACAGAGCTGCCCTGTGTGTCTCACACGCAGCTGTTTTAACGTTTAACTCTCCAGAATTAAAGTCCCAGACATCAACACTGTCCGACTTTTTGTTCCACATCTCCACAGACCGGTCACACACAGCCAGATGTTATGACAGTTATTAGCTGTTACAGACCTCAGCAACATCCTTCTGACCAGTCTGGACTTCATTTAAGATCTAAAAAGAGTGATGTAGATCTGCTGAACGGAGCAGAATTAAAGATATCTGGATTCATCAGTATGTGTGAAGACGAGCTGAGTGACTGGACTGTAGTTTATACTGTAACACACCACACTGTACACGACTGCATGAGATGATACTTTAGTTTATGCTGACCTTTGCTGCACTATACTGCATTATACTGTACTATTCCATAATTTGTATTCTGTGGTCGTACACTGGAAATCCTAACATACTACACGATACAAAAATACAGTAAAACCTTTCCTCTAATTTATACTATAACTCATTCTGATGTACTATCTTATACTACGCTTTGCTACATTATACAATACTGCATTCTACTATTCTATCATTTATACTATACCACACTGTACCAGTGGTTCTCAAACTGGGGGTCGGGACCCCCATGAGGACCCCAAGATCATTTCAGGGGGTCGCCAGATCATTGTAAAAAATAAATAAATAAATAAAATAAAGCCTACATTTATCAAATAAATGTGTTTCAGGGCTGTCAGAATAAAAAGTGTTCACTTCTTCAGACTTGTTCATATGATGTGATGATGCCATATTATTAGGGTCCGAGCACACCAGTGCAAGGACCCTATTTAAACCGTTGTGATTATTATTAGGGTCCGAGCACCCAAAAGGGTGCGAAGACCCTATTGGAACTGCTCGGATTATTATTATTATTATTATTATTAGGGTCCGAGCACCAAAGGGTGCGAAGACCCTATTGGAACTGCTCGGATTATTATTATTATTCGTGCCAAAAACACGCGTTTTTGAGGCCCTAAACATACTCGAAAACTCACCAAAATTGCCATGTACATCAGACCCGGTGAACAATTTTATAATTTGGAAGAACAATACACACCTCAATAGAAAAATTGCTCCACAGCGCCACCTTCTAAATTGTCAAAAGCACATTTGGC
>NW_007579069.1:126927-200378 GCF_000690725.1 Stegastes partitus | reverse complement strand
ACACAATCAAGGAGGCTATTTCATCAACAGTCTTTTATTGTCACCGATGCCACCTGTGACTTGCACAGCAAAACACAAGTTTCTAACTTCACTCCAAACCCTCGTTTACATTAAAAAATTAGATCTCTTTAATACATTCTTAAAAACACTTTGTATAAATCATTAAACACAGTTGGTATATATCTGTACAGCAGGCACACATTGTGTATATATTATACTTTATAAAAAACAAAAAAAACAAACATTTGCAAATCCCATACTTGGAAATCCCACTTCAAGTTTTTGTCAGTAGTTGCTTGATAACCCACAGAAAATAACCCCAGATTTAATAAAAATGAAATGTATAAAGCAACGCCTCAGAAAATAAACCATTCTATTAAAATACATACGTACCCTCTTGACTCCTCACACTGTAGGACACGTTTTCCTGGAAGACCTTGCATATTACAAGCATAACCACTCAAGTCATCACACAGGGCGCGCACACACACACACACACACACAAGATCTCCCACGCAGCAGTTTGATAGCTTTCTATAGTGCACATTGTATTTGTCGACTCCACAGGTGTCCCTACGGTGCATCTTTTCGATCTGTGGGCTCAGTTTGTCTTTGGGTGCACGCTGTTCATACAAGATGTGTCTGTACACATGTGCACACACTGGGACATTTAACCCTTTTAGTTCCTGCCTGACTCTAGTCCTATTGTCCTGATTTGGACAGTTTTCCTTATTTCTAATTTCCTTTGTTAAGGAACAGGCGTAAAACGACACACACACACACACACACACACGCACTGTCACAGCACAAACACATTCAAGGCCACTTGTCTGGGTAATGCAGAGGCGGACAAAGAGTCCGCTCTTCATTCGAGTTCGTCAGCAGCCCACTCTGTGGCCCTCCACCACCACTGCTGGAGGCTGAGGGGGATCAGAAGCAGTACGGGAGGCCGGCTGGGTGAGCGAACACGAGAGGGGGAAAGCCTGAGACGTCCCACGAGCGCAGACAGTGATTGGCTCAGTGCTATGTTGCCAGCTGCTCTCCGATGACAAGCGGCACTTTGGCCTCTAAGTCCAGCACTGCCTGCAACTCCACCCCTGAGTCCAGCTCCTCTTCCTCCGTGTCCTCTTCCTCCTCCACCATCGCCTCCTCTACTCCTCTCCCTCGGCCCCCCTTCCTGCCCCGGTGACCCCCACGTCTCCTGGGCAGGCAGAGAAGGGTCCTGAGGTCCAGGTGGGCCAGCGTGACCTCCAGGGTGTAGTAGAGGGACCAGAAGAGAGCAAAGCAGCCCAGCAGCAGCAGGAACTGGAGGGGAGAAGGAGAACGGTAGAGAGACAGAACATGTTAAATATCGTAAATCATGGTAACGTTATTATTCCGTCCTTTTCCGAGTTGAAGGAGAGTTCAAGGGAGTGTTAGTGGCCAGAGATTTAATACATCCTTCTCACATTTCCATCTATCCCGTTGTTACGTTGCAGTTTAGAAATGTCTGAGGTTTGTTAGCTAAATAGCCTTGTGGTGCATAAACAAGTATTTAATCTAATTTCACTGTATAGAGAACTCCTCACAGCCTGTCACTTCCCTAACTGGAATACACATTGATGGTAAACAACCGTAAATATTTAAACGTGTGTCACAGTTACTGAAATTCTTTTGCATCGCCAGAGAGAAAACAAACAGTCTTAACCTCTTCGTAGACGAGAGAACAAAAGAAAAGAAAAGAAAAGCCCTGTTTGATACAACGCAGTCATTTCCTGTAATCTAGTAGATTAATTTTAGAAAAACAACACTCTATGATCTAATCTTGTGTAAAAAGGCTGCATACACAAACATACACTAATAGAATAGTATAGTAATAGACTGTAGTGTTGCAGCACTGAGACCGTCGACGGTACTTGTGCAGCGTGTGTCTGGATGTGTGCTGCTGTGCTCACCTTCAGGTTGTTGGAGGTGAAGGGGCTGATGATCTCCGGAGGGATGTCCAGGCCTGGAGGGCAGGGCAGGGAGAAGCTGCTGTCCAGATACTTGCCACTCATGGCCTCCTCCACCAGCCTGTCAATCAATACAAAGCCAGTCACGGGTCAGACAAAGCCCAGAACCAGTCTTAAACACTGTACTTGAGTCAAGTTTGAAACAAAGGTGGAGTATGTGATTCTAATCTGATTCACTAAATATCAGCAATCTTTTCCAGAATCAAAGCTGTACCTTGAAAACTGCTAAAAAATTCTGGGTATCATTAAAAAAAAAAAACAGTGACTGCATGAGCTCCTACCTCTGTCTGTCCTTGACTTCAGTGTCGGTCATCGATGAGCCATACAGGGTCAGCTTCCACTGCTTCAGCGCCCCCAAGGCAGCACACTGCTCAGAGGACCCCTCTTCTACGGAACACATGGTCAGAAATATGAACTCACGACTACCATGAAAGAAAAGTGTGTGTTTGTGTCTCCAGCTCCTGGACAGACACCAACACCAGCTGGACTGATCACGAGTGTGCAGCAGCAGCGTCTTACTGTGGTCCGATATCTTCAGGGTGTACAGGCCTTCAGCTCTCTCTCCCCAGCAGCGCACAGTGGAGAAAGTCCAGTCCTGATAGCCTGCAGCGTCTCTGTAGCAGTGAAAGAGTTTTTTCGTTTTTAATTTATATTTTTTGGTAAGATCACAAAGTTTCAACACTACTTTACGTTTTACTGCTCTTAAACAACGCACCTGTCGATGGCACGGCGAGCCCCGATGACCGACGCCATACCGCTGGGGCAAACCAGCACAATCTCCACATTGCCACGGCAAGGGTGGGTTATCGTCATGGTAACGGCCACATGCTCCAGCGTCTGCATTCCCGACTCTCTTAGGTCCTCTGCAGAAACTGAAGGAGAAGAGACGGCAGCTCAGTCAGTCTTTGTGTGTGAACAACCACGTGCATGTTTGATCAGGGTCATAATGGAAACTCTGAACCTTTATTATAATATTGTAAGTGTGTTGTCACTTTGAGAACTTTTTAAATGGGTTTTTCCGGGTTCCCAAATTTCAACTATGAGGATTTCAGAAAATGGCCTAGAATGAAATTTATGGCTAAACTCCTTAAAATAAAGGGTGTGATGAAAAACCTACAAGAACAATTTATCCCAGAATTATTATTTCACTTTTTAAGACCTGCAGATACCAGTTCTAAAAACATTTAGCAACTTTACAATCAATGTATTCTGTATTTTGATGGCTGGCGGTAAGACCATACATAGAAAATATACACACCATAAACGTTTTATATGGTGATGTAGGAGCTTAGTTTATTACAGGGATATTAATCTGACTAATATAAGTCTTGCTGCTCGACCCATGATTAAACACACAGGTTTCACAGTCACTCACTTTAAAGCCTGCAGCTAAAGTGCAGTTTATTTAGCTGCCTTCTCTCTGACCCGGGCTGTTAATGAGCTCCAGATTCATACCACTGTTTAGTTTTTCATTGTGGATAATGTGACAGAGAATGAAAGATATTAGCCAGGAGGTGTAAAAAGGAAAAAAAAAACTTAAGTCTGCAAAGACAAAACCAGTCCAGTGTGTAAATGCAGTCTTCCATCGTGAAACTGTTACCAGCGAGTCTTCTTGACCACTTCTCGTGCTCCCAGTGCAAGTGTCTGCTAATTTCTCAGTATTTCCTGGACTCTGACTACTAATGAGCCGTGGCGCTCCCTGACCATGTAGGGCTGCACACATCCTCGGGGCAGGGAAGGACCCAAAACAACCAGGGAAGAAGGAGTGTAAACAGAGATGTGGAAGAAGGGACAGTCAGGAGAGAGAGAGAGGGAGGGAGGGGATAGGTGGCGAGGAGACTAGACAAGTGGAGGAGAGGCATGGGGAGGGAAAGGAGGAAAATGGAGGCAAAGGAAGGAGGGACTGCAGGCACTGAGCTTCACCGCTGTGGTGGTGTGTGGCTGGCAGTTACTTTACAGTGGGGGGGCTTCATTTGCTGGAAACTAACCTCAGAGTTGGGAGTTTCATTCAGCTTCTAATTTAATGTTCTGTATTCATATGATTTCCCATAAATGCACGGTTGTAACACAGCTTTACACCACTGCCTGCATTTCTAGTTTATACAGAAAGACAACATCCACTAGATAAACTGTCTCCTCTACAGATGGGGCTGCATCATTTATAATCCAAGCTAATGTTCAAGGCAACAAACAGACTCGTCTATGCTCACAGAGATTTATCTGAAGCATGAAGACATACGAGGTGTGTCATTAAAGTTTCAAGACTGGTGTCACAAAAGATGTATTTCAAACCCAGACTGGGAGTTTTCCCCTTCAGACGATCAACCAGCACGTCTACAAAGAGATCCGAAGAGGCCGAGTTGTGGCAGGACCAGTGGAGGCTGCTTCACCATGACAACCTGCTCACAGCGTCCTGAGCATCCCACAGTTCCTGGCTGAGAAGAACATGGCCGTGCTGGAGCAACCTCCCTACTCACCCCACCTGGCTCTGTGGGATTGTTTCCTCTTCCCCAAGCTCTAGGGGGTCATCAAGGAGACCTGTTTTGAAGATGTGGACGACATCAAGATGGCTGTGATGACGGAGCTGAGGAGGAGAATCCTTCCAGGAATGCATGGCAGCGTGAAGGCAGAGAAGGCTGGGAGAGTGTGTTAGACTCCAGGGAGATAACTACGAAGGGGAAAACTGGTAGTTCGGATTTGAAATATATCTTCTGTGACGCCAGTCCTGGAACTTTTCTGACACCGCGTATTGTGAGACTAAAAAAAAAAAACCCTCTGCTCCTCTACATCTGCCATTAGATTTTAGGTGACTGAAGCCAAACTGCTGCAATATGTGCCAACAAAGCTGTTAACACACAATATGGGAGCGTCAAGAGAGCTGTATCCACCGTTTTATCTGAGCTGACAGCGTTGTGTACACAACATACATCAACTTGATGCTACTCAGTGAAAGCTCTCGGTTACAGTCTGATCCAAGACAGAGCAGCGTGGTGGTGGTGGAGGGTCTCCCAGCTGCCACAGAGCGCCTAACAAGTGCCTGACATACTCTCACCACATTGGAGTTACTTAAGCAGCCTTATTGCCTTTTTTAAGGAGGGGAAACTCCTCCATGACATTAGACGGGGCTGGGCAAATAAAAACAATTTCCATGAACAGAGGAACACTGAACATTGCAATTTACTCAATTTATTATGGTCGGGCCACAGAATAATGAAATAGATGCTGACATAAGAGGGAAGGACGTTGGAATTTCAGAGGTACATCTGCAAAACATTTGCATTTCCAGCAGTCATTTTGTTCTACAAATTGCAAATAAATGTGTTTGTAATTATTGTCCTCATTGTGTGCATGTGTACGTCCTGCTGAACATTGCGTACACTCAGAAACACAAGACCTGGACTCAAAACTCATGTTTGTGTAAACAGAGTTGGCAAATAAAGATTCAGTTCAATTGTGATTATCAACCCTGAGCACGTCTTGATTTTGTCCTCTCATTTTTCAAATTCACGCAGCTGCATTTATAAGAAACTCTCTTCTTCACAATCTTTCTCTTTCCTTCACACCACAGCCCACCGTAGGTTCTCTGCTGGCGTGAGAATCAGCTGCCTGAACTCTAAACACACGTATTTCACTCAAAACTCAAACACACTTGTGTGACTGCTTCATCTCTTCATCTAACTGTACACATGTGTCCTGAATTGGGCTGATGCAACCTAAGTGACTCGTCATTAAAAGGTCAAACACAGTCGCAGCATGCGTGCACATAAACACACGTTAGCCGAGATCACGTTCACATGGGAAGCAGAAAACCTGAATGCTTTAGGGGCCGTGTATTAGCCGGTGAGGCAGCCAAAACACATAGAAACTGCAACAACAAACACTGAGTAGTGTGACAGGCAGATCTGAACATTGTCAGTGACAAAAAGCCTGTTAGGGATTTGACTGAGGAGAGATTTAAAGCTGGGGAATGTGAACTACAACGGTCTGATGTAATTTAACTTCTTTTTGAAAATAAGTCCAGAAACGCTTTGTGAGTCTGCTCTGTGCTGCAGCTGTCAGCAACTCTCTGCTCAGTCTTTGAGAAACTCCTGTTGCATGAGACTACCTACGCACACACACACACACACAGACTCACACACAGACCCACACACAGACTCACACACAGACTCACACACAGACCCACACACAGACCCACACACGTCTCTGGCTGTGCTCCTGACCGCAACAAGGCCATAAAAGAAGGAAGATACAGATCGAGGGAGGAGAGGAAGAGAGACGAGGAAGGAGGAAATGTTTCTGTTATAATGAGATCACCACGAGCACGTATGAAAAAACGTGTGTGAGGGACAGACGACACACACACAGGCAGTCAAATATGAGAGATCCAAAGCAGCGAGAAGTGAAGAAGGTCCAAGAACTACTGAGGAGAGTTGGGGAAGGCAGAGACAGATTGGGGGAAAAAAATGAAGAAAAAGAAAAAAAAAACAGAGCAACAAATCTGGAAAAATCTCACTGAGGGAACTCACAAACAAGAGAACATTACCTAATATGGACAGGCAGGCTGACTGAGAGGGAGGCAGGCAGGGAGGGAGGGAGGCAGGGAGGGAGGACGCTGCATACTGCAGTGTGTAAACTCGACAAGCAACTGTCCAATACACAGCTGAGAGAGTGAGAGAGGAGCAGACAGGCAGATGGAGTTACCTTTCCAGGTACGGACCAGCTCGTCCGGATAGGTCCGGATGATTTCCTCCTCCTTTATTACGAGGCTCTGATAGGACACGAGGAACGGCACCGACTCCCACACCTGAGAGAGACACCACAGACAGCTTTAATCTAGCCTGTAGTGGAAATTCTGACACTGATGCTTCCTCGACCTAATGATTAACAGATTAATTATGGGTGGAGCTCGTCACGTGTACCTTGGCAGCGTTGACCAGCCTCCATGCGTTGAGCAGACCGAAGCCGTGCTGGTGGCTGTGATGGAAACCTGCCCCGTTCACCCTCCAGTCTGAGCTGTTATCACACTGTTAAAACAAACACAGGCACGTTTAGCTGCGGAGGTGCACATTTTGTCACCTTCAGTTTTCAGGTTTTCGCTATGCAGGCTGTAGCTATAAAAGAGAGCAATCTTTTTTTTTCATTAGACTCCCAAAAACAACACAGCTGTGTTTAGTTAAAGCTTCTCCTCCGTTTATTTTGCTGTTACTCTCCCACCTACTACTGCTGATGGGACAATTTACAGCATCATTAAGTAAAGACTGACACAGAAAAGAGACAACTGTCATAATTAATTAAAATCCCAGGAGTTTAAACATTCAAAGTTTTTAGCCTCACGTACGATGACGTGCTTCTTTTCTCTATTTTATCTTATTGCAAATTGAACATTGTAAGGAGGTAACTTTGGACTTAAACTACTTTTGACTGTGTTCTAGTATATTCTCCCAGTTATTCGAGGGTTCATCAATAAATCACAACTATTGTCAACATATTTATCCATGAGGACCATATTTGGGGGAAGCTAAGTGGTTAGGTCCTTAACAAATGGCCTAAAACGCCCTCAACAGTTGAATTCGGTCAAGTCTTGGCCCTCTTTAGTGCATGTCATCACTCTGCTCACTTCCCCCTTGTTCCAACCTCAATGCGCAATATAATACAGGTAAACATGTCTACAAGGAAATACTAGAGTTTCAGTTATCAGAAGAATAGGCTTTTGTCCGATAAGTCCAAGATTTGAAACGTCATACCTGTGAGCTAAGCTGCAGATTTCTGCATTTGACTACCTTGGTGTCTTCATGGTTCCCCGTTGTTATTTCCATGTTTCATACAGTAATATGCCGCATGTAACTTTGCATCCACTTGTGAACTGCTGCCATCTGACCTAACTGGCTCTAACAATAGTAATTCTTTTCAAAAATGAGACCAGCATGTCTGTTATTGAGTCGGCTAACAGAGTCCATCAGCCACAAAGCTTAAATTCATTTTCGGGCAGTTTAATATTACTTTAAATAAATATACAGCTGGTTAGACAACTTGTCTATTTTTTTCTACATTAAACGTGAATTAAACAGTGAGAAAAGCTGAGCTACTGATTGAATGTATGGCTGCCTTCTTGTAGGTCTTAAGCCTTAATACGTCACACAAGATGACAACATTCCCAGTCTGTATGTCTGAAGTGTTCATTTTGATAAATTTGGGGATTTTAATAGGACTTAGAGTGAAGGTGGGGTTTTCCTGAACAGTTCAGTGTCCAGTCAAATTAAGCACCTACACAGGACTGTATACAGCAATCAGTGACACAACCATCAGGTTTACCTTGGTGGCTGTGAAGGTGATGATGTGCTGGACGTCCCTCCAGCTGAGGCAGGGCCGAACCTGCAGCATCAGGGCCACCATTCCCGCCGCCAGGGGGGCTGCAGCAGACGTGCCGGTGTGGCCCTCTGTGCAGCCGGTCCCCTGCCGCATGGACCAGTCGGATGTCACCTGCAGGGCCACAGAGAAGGAATGAGTGTTGGAAATATGGCTCAGACAATTATGCACAATAAAAAAAATTAAAAAAAAACAGCAGCGAAGTGGGAACAGCACTGGCTGGAGTCCAAATATAAACTGCATTGATAGGGACTCAAACACTGGACATGCAGTTAAGACTAGATTTGGTGATTAGAGGATTTTTATTTGACCAACAGGCTTCTTTGGGCTGGAAAAGGCACAAACATGAGATTAAAAAATGACACCAAGACATCGTGACATTTCAACCATTTATACATTTTGTTTTGTTTTCACATTTTAACTACAAAATGCTGCCCAAAATGATCCATAAACCATAAAATTGTTGCAATAAAAAAAAAGCAGGTTTAATTCCATTTGAAGTGATCCCGGTAATTGATACCACATCCTACAGCCTTTTATTAAACTAGAAACTGACAACAGCTGATGCAGTACTCTTCTAGCCAGATACCAGACAACTGCATGTCATGGCTATAAAGAAGGTCTTAGTGCAGGGGTGTCGAACTCCGGTACTCGAGGGCCGCAATCCTGCAAGTTTTAGATGTTTCCCTCTTCCAACACACCTGATTCAAATGATCAGGGTCGTTATCAGGCTTCTGCAGAGCTTGATGATGAGCTGATCATTTGAATCAGGTGTGTTGGAAGAGAGAAACATCTAAAACATGCAGGATTGCGGCCCTTGAGGACCGGAGTCCGACACCCCTGTCTTAGTGAGCTGCTGTTAGGGTCTGTCGCTGAGAGAGAAATGCTACTCACAAGAAGTGGAAAGGCTATCAAGTCATATCCAAGTGTTTCCCGAGAGGCCTCGGGGCAACGCATCTTTAAAAAGTACGATTAGGTCCACACTGTAAAAAAACCTCACAGGGCGTGGTAGGAAGCCAAAAAGGACCCCTTACACTGTGAAGAATAAAGGTGTGAGAGGCCAAGAACAATCCAAGGATCACCACCAAAGCCATCCTAATGAAACCAAGCAAACGCGATAGTGACATGTCAGAGGACTGCAGCGGACCCTGAACACAGCTGGCCTCCAGCAACCAAAGAGGACTCAAGACTCTGCAGGACTCTTCGTCAAGACAGGCGCACCAACTGGACAAAGTAAAAAGCACTTGGGATCGGTTCTGTGGTCGGATGAGAGGAAAACTGAGTTGTTTGGGATGTGGCTTTTGTTTGGCAAAAGAAAGGAGAACAGCAAAGAACCACTAAAAGACCGTCCCCATGTTCAAACACGGTGGTGGGAATGTAATACTTTGAGGGTGTTATTCAGCCAACGAGCCTGACAACCTTGGAAAAGCAAACAGGATCATGAGAAACGAGGACTACGTTCAGAATCTGGGGGAAAACATCAGTCAGTCTGCAGAAAAACTAGCTATTAGGCAGCACTGGACCTTCCAACAAGACCGTGACCTGAAACTGAAGACAAGAGTGAAAGGAAGCCTTCCAACTTTAAAAACCTGGAGATCATTGCAAAGAGTCCAAAACCTAACTGGAGACATGTGAAAAGCTTATTAGCAACTGTCCAAACTGCTGGATCAGTGTGGTGGTAAACAAATGCAACTGATCACTGAGAAAACGTTTGAAGAATTTTGGATATGGCAACAAAAACATGGAAAAACATGAAATGTGTCACTAAAGTCTAAAACACAGTCTTCAGTCACATGCTTACGTGATTTATATTCATGAGAAATGTATTGAAATGTTTAAATTTAGGATGTGTAGGAATGATTTGGGACTTTAGAGTAACACATGGTCACATACACAAACCCTACATGGGTCCAAAGCAAGCGATCCAAGTGGAGGCCTGATGCATGAAGCAGCACTTTACTCAAGACTCCGGCATCATGGCGCCATCTTGACAATGTGACATATTTACTGCGAGTGGCCAGAGTTCAGCACTGTTTGTGGACAGTTAATGGAGGATATTAGGCGTGTGTGACAGGGGTTAAGGCCCTGGGAAGGTTGAGCTTTAAGAAGATGAAAGTAAGTAAAGAGCAGTTGTGCCAATAAAAATGAAAGAGTGGATCGCTTCAGAATGTATACACAGAGCACGGAGACAGAGGAGTTAAAACTTGACAGATTTAAGACCAAAATAAATAATGTTGTTTTACTGCTTTGTCGCTCATCACCATGCACATAAGATGCAGCGGATTGCAAATCAAGTCATGTTAATGTCACGTGTTTTCTGTGTAGCGGCTGGTACATACATTAGTGGCAGCCTGTCTGACAGAAGGACCTCAGCGATGTGGGCTGAGGAACTGCCAGGCCTCTGTGTTTACATGCAATGCACATGTGGGCCTTTTTCCAACAGCTGTCTCAGCCATGTGAATGGTTAATATCATGTTGTGCTTGTACTTCCCAGGAGGGCTAGTCATGCTCATCCACAGCAGCTGTCAGAGTGGTGACAACATACAAGCATCACTAGACTCTTCTGCAGCGCATACCTGAGTGTTTGCATGCTCCACAGGTTCATTAGCAACGCTATGTGTTTACATCAAACACGGAATCTCTTTGAAGCTGTCTCTAACATCCACAGTCCCAAGTCACGTTTAGTTAGCCACTGCTATGTTTTAGAACTTAGATATCGGGAACCTTTGATGTGTGCTGTAGCCCCTAGAATACCTTTAATCCATCAGAAGACAAGATGTCCAAGCAGACATCAACCATCCAAAACTCATAACTGAATTCCTGATTTTCCCTTCACTTTTCCAGATGTTACAGACTCACAACGTTGCCATGCGATGCACTAGTGAGGGCAGCTGTTCTGACTCAAATGGCTTCCACAGAAACGGGCAGCGTGTGGTCAGCACTTGGCCTGTGAGCGCACTGTGGTCGGTGGTGCAGCAGTCTTCTCCAGAGAGAGCCCAATCCTGGTTAAACTCCTCTCCCCGAGGCGATGACATCCCTGGTCCAAACTGCGTTGCCATGGCGACGCCCACAAACAGCAGCAAATACAGGTCAGTGGCCTCACTCCTGTTGCCATCAGTCATCGTTTTTGGATGGAAAACAGTCACTGCTCCACCTGATGAGGAGCTGCTCCTCTGAAAGCTTTCAAACAACTGTCCCAACCACCACTAAAGTCTTCACTCTTCAAGTTGCACACACGGCATAAATTGTTTTTTAATGTCATCTTTTGAGCTGCGGTACCTGCCGGCTGCGATGGTAGGTGTCATGTTTGTTTTCACAACTTTCTCTCAATTTTAAAGAAGAAAATATACAGTAAAAAAACAGCCTGATGTATTCTGATAAACCTTACAGCCACATGTACGTGTTAGTGTGATTACCAGATCTTGCATAAGTGCATACTCCACCCCTTTCATTTGCTCAGTGGACGGCTTTCTTGTCAGTTCATAATCTGTAGTTACATTCAATAGCAATGCTAGTTTAGGTTTTAAATTCTCTTTAAAACATCAAACAGTATCTACCATCAGAGTGCTGAGGTTTGTCTGTTTACTTTAAGGTCATAAACTGCATCAGTCTGCCTGAAAGCATACCAAAACCCTCCCTCTCAGGCAATCTCAGTCCAGCCGTTCATTTCATACATTGTATGATTCATGTCTTCATGGAGCAGAAAACACACCAGTTTGTTTGAACTGTACCAAACAGGTTAGGTGTGAAAGCACTCACTGTGACTGGACCAACTCCACAAGATTTTATTCGATGATATCATCTGTTCAACTGTTTTTCCACCTGTCACTATCCAAGCATTTGTTAACCGACTCGTTTTTTTGTGTTTGTGTGCGCTTGTTTCGTGAAGACCTACAATGCTCCTCAGCTTGGTCCCCCCGCTGCTGAAGGTGACAGCCAGCATGGACGCACACTCCTCAGCGTAGAAGGGCATCCTGCCGTTCTCATCAACCGCTCCTGCATCGGACACAAGCACAATCCTTATTTATGTGCACATGTCCACCCCCAAAACACAAGCGAACCTGCAGAGACAGACACTCTCACACACGAGGGTCTTACCGATTGTGATGGTGTAGATGGAGTTGGCGTAGCCGTCGTAGTTGCAGTTGTCGTTGTATTGACCTCCGTTGCCACTGGCGACCACGAAGATGCTCCCAAAGCCTCGTCGGCCTGCGATCACCCCGTGCTGCAGCGCTGCCTGTGGAGCAAAAAATGAAGAAATCAGTCAGCCATGAGAAAAGTAATCAAGAAAAATCAACCAGGTGAAGCCACAGTAGACGGTTCCTCTGTGTGCACGTTTACTTTCATGTAACTGCTGCATTTCACTGCCCTCTGGAGGACAAAAAGAGCGCAGCAACCAAACGGTCTCATACCTTGCCGAGGGGATGAGGTCCGTCCACAGTGTGTCCGTCATCATCTGGACCCCAACTACAAAAGAGAACAGTCTAAATCAGCATCTAATATGATATTATAGCAGTAATATGCTAAACTAGACATTTTAGTGACAATTTATTGTTTTAAAAGTCTCTCTCCAAGTGGAAACAACAAAAAACAAAAATCTGAGATATGTTTGTTACCTGCAGCTGTAGATATCATTGACTTGGTAGTGTTTGTTGAAGGCTATGGCCTCCAGGCTGTCTGTCAGTGGGCCGTCCAGAACTCTGATACCTGAACAGAAAGCAACAAGAGACACATGTTTCACCACACTTCTTTCCTCAAATATTCACTGTCGCCCTTCAGTCTGGGCCCTTCAAGTTTTTAATAACAGTCAATTCAATGTTCTTGTCTGTACCTGCCACCTTGCTGCCATAGGCTACGCCCACGGCACAGAAGCTGTTGTTGGGAACAGCTGCGATCTCTCCAGCGCATCGAGTGCCGTGGTGGTTGTCGCTGTGGACGTCCGGGTGAGGCATGGGGTCCGGGTCGTTGGAGTTCAGGTCATAACTGCCCTCCGGACTCTGACAGGGACACGAAATTTTAAAAAATAAATAAAAAGTTTGTGCTTTACACTCACTTAACTTAATTTTGTGTTGGAAGAAAACAGGTTTAACTGGAACTGCTATGATGCTGGTTAGACTGGGAGCAGCAGTGAAGGAAGCCTGCTCCTAGAGTTTCTCAACGCATTGACTCCATTCTTGTCTGCTGCAACTATTAATTGTACACTTTCGCAAGAAACCTTCTGCTGTTTGTGACATTCTTCTTACTTTTAAACTTTCCTCTGCACTGCAAATTGCACCACTCTGCTCAGAGTACAGACAGACACGACGGTCTTTCCAGGACCGATGCTTTTTGTCTGACATTCCGGTTCTACGCCTTGACGAAACCTCTCCTGACTGATTTGACCCAAAAAGAACTGATTGCATCATCCATACTATTTGTCCTCCTCTTTTATATGTTCCTGAATAACAACCAGCCCACAGACGAATTAGATTTTTAGGCACCGACTAGAATCGCTGCCTCAGTTCTGACTTACGTAGTTGGGCTGAATGTCCTGGTGGGTGTGCTCCACGCCGTCATCCACGACCACAACCGTGACTCCTCGGCCGGTGATGTTGCGCTCCCACACACCTGTCACGTTGATATCCATACCGCGACTGATGTCATTGTGCTGAAAGAACAGTAAGACGAAGGAGCGTAAATGTACGGGGAGGCGGAAAACTTACATATAAAACAAGCACTGTTTATGTGACATTTTAAACAAAAGTGTAAACTTTTATCCCCGCTGCCGATATCTGCCGGTCAGTGTTCATTTGGGGCCGATGCAGATGCTCCATTTCAGTGTGTTAATCAGCAGATTCTGACTACCTGCCAGTATCAGGTGAGCATTTCTAAAGCAGTGGTCAAGTGGGGCAGCCAGAAGTGAAGGTCTTTGTTTTTGAAATGGCACAAACATTTGTGTAATTATTGTACAGCATTTTCATTAGCTTGCACTTTGGTTGTCAGATGGTTTTGTGCGTACGGAACTCATGGCGTGCAACCAGGAGACACGTTAACCGTTAAGCTTGCGAATCATTGCATCCAGGAAATGAGATATCCTCCTCTAATCATTTAAACAGCACAGCAGTTCTATTCCTGTCACCGGCAACTGAAACCAAATCTAACTAAATGCAGCTTTATTAACTATTTGAGCAAAACTGTAAAACACCAACACGGACGTCGTGGTTGTCAGACTTCGCATATATCCACAAATCTAAATTCCAACTTAAAAGACGCACCATCTGCCTTTGAGTCATATATTCAGGCGTTCCCAGCTGTGTCTAATCTTTGCTTCAGACAACTAAATTACTTCACTCTGTTTGGTAGGTTGTTCTGACATTGCTCCAATGCGTTTGGCATTTAGTTTAAAAGGTATACGATGAGTAATGTTGCACTGCACCCAGCTGTTGAAGCACACAGAACGCATTGTGTAAGCAAAATTTAAAAGACGTGAGTGGAAACACATTTGATTTGAACAATCCTGGCTACACAAAAGTTAGATTCTGACTGAGTTGTTAAACTAAATGCCAAATATCACCTTTTTTTATGTTTCATTGCTTAGTCTGCGAGCATCAGCCCTGGGATATGTTCACTAAACACCTGAATGGCGCATTTTAATGCCTTGACTCAACAAGTCTTGGCTGACGCTTACAAAAATAACACAAAATGATTAGTCTGTCTAGAAAAATTTGACATTTAACACTTCTTATTTCTGGACAGCTAGTGAGAGAGAGAGAGAGATGCTATTTCAGACCAACAGTCGTCTATAATCTTACCAGGTGCCACTGTTTAGGGTAGTTGGGGTCATTGAAGGCCACTGATCTCTTTGAGCGGCTGAGCACTTTATCCCGGGAGTACCACAGGACATGTGGGTGGGCTGCTAGGACATCCCCAGGATGAAGACCTTTTTTCCAGTTACCACCTACAAATCCAGCACCAGGCTTTACAGAGCACAGCAGGTAGTGGCCTTCCAGCTGTCCAATCTGGCCTTGGTTCTGCAGCCCGGCCTGGTCTGCTACCTGCGATGGACAAAATATTAATGAGGACTACAAATTCAGGAAGGATAACACTTCTAAAAGTAGCACGCTTAGCCTGAGCAACCATATAATGTTTTTTTCCCACATTTTTTTCTATTGTTTACAAAGAGAGCGTATGCGGCCACTGACAATCGCCTACATATAAAGTACAGCACCCAGCATCTTTTTGAAAGCACTCTGCCGTCGGTGTTTCCAGTTGAAATCTGACTGACACTGTTGATGAAGTGTCATCACTTTCACTTCTTTTTCCAACCAACCACACATGCAGCATCTGTCGCCCAGTTAGGTAAGAAAATATAAGAGAAGTTTCTTCTGGATGTTTATACCGATCTGTGTCAGAAATGATCACAACAGGAGCGACACTAGTCTACCACACAATGACGGTTAGAATAGTGATTTGCAGTCAAGATATTACTGTTATGGAAACAAGGCTTTCATGCAGCTTGAGAGGGCTTTTTGGTTGAAGCACTGAGTTAAGCACTCCACAGTGCCACGCCAGCACTTTTCTACCAGAGGAAAAAGGTTACAGAGGCGCATGCCCTCACAACTTTTGTCTGTTTTTTAAAAAATCTGACACAGCGAACTTCTATGGTCCCTGCAGAGAAATGGGGTTGTGTGAGCATTAAACATAAAGCCATACGCAACAACATATTTGAATTTAAAAGTGAAATGACATAGCTGAGTGTGTTTTTTTTTTTTAATTTAAAATCAACATATAAACAAATTTTGTAAAACTACACTGCAAAATGAGACAATAATATAAACACTGCCACATCTAAGAATAAGCACCAAGTATGTAAAGTTAATGAGGTAGCTCTTTCAAGGGATTCAGTTTCATTTTAGACCAAGTATATGAGACTTCAAAGAATTCAGATTTGACATCCTGTATAATGAGAGAGACTAAAAGAGACACAAATGTCATAATGCTCTATCAAGGCAAATAGAAACGCTTTGAAAATACTGAAAATGATGACCATTTCCTAAACGCTCACAATTGAAATGGTTGCGCAAGAGATATCCTCTAAGTGTTACCATTAAAGCAGAAAATATCAGTGCTAATGAAGTACTGTACCCTGTTGGCTATGACATCCAGGTGCACAGAGCCCTGTTCAGCATCTTCTTCCTGGTGATGCGAGCCAGCGTGAAGCCGGACTGCCCAGGACTGACCCGGCCCGCAGGACGGCGACGGCCAAGGTGAGGAATGAGAAGAGGATGGAAAGGGAACTGACGGGGAGACAGAGGGCAGAAGGGTGAGCAGCAAGAGGGCAAAGGAGGACAAAAAAATGAGGAAGAGGAATGTGGGAAAATAGGGCGTTGCCATGGCAAGGAAGGGGGTTCCACGCAGGGTCAACCAGGCAAGCCCTCCTTATCTGGACCGCAACCTGGACATGGGACAAAGACACACAGGGGGGACAAGGAGGTCTCGTTAGTCAGGACAATCTGAGAATGAGCGGCTGGTTGGTTGTCGTCTGTGTGCTGCATTCAGCGGCAACTTATCAAATTCACAGCATCCCACTAAGTGGACAGCAGTTGAGAGAGCTGCGGTTGGAGCACATCTGATTAACACCGTGGTGACGTCCACACTTGTGCACTGTGAAGACGCTTTCACACATGAATGTCAGTCTATTAGGATGGGTAGGATAGAATTTCTAATACACGAATAAATACTCGTGATTTAGTGGCCTTGTTTAGAAATAAAAGAAGGAAAATTTGCTCAGTTTCATTTTGCTAAGACTGATTTATAATTTATTATTATGTCACGACATGCATGTATGTATATATTTGCATTTGCACTGTTTAGTATTTATGTTATGTTTGTTTTGAATGTGCATTTTTACACTTATGTTTGCACTGGGTTTTTTTTCATATGCACATTTCCTGTCCAGTATATGTGTACCTCTGTGTGTACTGCTGCTGACAACACTATGAATTTCTCCACTGTAAGATAAATAAAACCATCTTATCTTAACCCATCTGAGACGCATTTAAGGTGATGTAAAGTACTCTTAAGTTATACAGCTTTATTACTATTTTAATTAGGCTAAATTACCGTCAGTGTAAAGTCCGACTCCTCTGCCAGCTAACACGTTGTTGATGTTAGCTGGCACTTTAGCTCATTATCCAGTTTTTGTTTTGAATATGGGTCAGCTAGCTCCTCCGTCAGCTCGCCGAGCTGTGTGATTTAGTGGGCCGCGTTTGGGACAATACCCACACCCTCCACAACCACAGTAAAATATGGCAGTTATTTACACATTAAAGACAACGTGAACAAAGTCAACAACCTGAAGTGGGACTCGAGCCTCACGGCAGCGTCGTTGTTGTCATAGCCTGTAAGTTAGCTAGTGTCGCTGACGGACGCCGTTAACGCCGCCGTTCTTACCGAAAACACGGAATAAGCGACCGCGACAATCTATTGCGATAATACGGTTGTGTCTTACCTTTGCGTCGAATTAGTTTTTTTCCGCTGTTTGTGGTGAAATCAGTGAGTAACGCTGAGCTTGTCATCTCATTTCCGTGTCACACGAGTGATACGTTCTACGTCATGTAGCCACTGCGCAGCCGTGCTGCTCGCTTCCTGATTGGCCCAGAGCCACAGCCCAACACAGGTGCTGTCTGGGTGCCAAGTGTTGAAGAGGGAGTTCACTTTCTTTAGTTTAAAGATCCTTTGTGCGGTAAAAGTATTCGCAGAAAAGGGTGTTCATGTCAGGGGTACATTTAAAAAAATATTTGATTGGTTATTTATTTAAATAAATGAATAAAGTTTAAGAAAAGTGGAATTTTCTGTTGTGCTTGTTTTATTGCCCTTCCTTTTTTGCCTTTTCTTCCCCCCGGGCTTTTTTTTGAATTTTTGCCTTTTTTTTCCTTTTTTTTTTTTTTTTTTTTTTTTTTTTTTTTTTTTTACCTTTTTGCTTTTTTTTTTTTCTTTTTTTTTTTTTTTTGCCTATTTATTGGTATTTATGGTGGTGGTAACTCTATCTTGTGCTGTAACAACCAAATTTCCCAAAGTATTTCTATCTATATCTAAAGTAAAGTCACCAGCTGTTAAATGGTATTTGAAAGTAACAACTGTCAGCCCAAAGTGCTTTCAGTTAGAAGAGTAAGATTGGCGTTGGGGATTTATCTATAAGGTTCAATGTTAAGGTTAGCACCTTATAGTTTTATTCATTATATATGTTTATCAAAGTAATTAAATATTGCCCTACAATATATATAATATATGTATAAAATACACATTTACCTGAGTAACTAGGAAGGTTACATTTACCAACTAATTTAAATACTAAACTTAAGACTGTTTACTTTCAATTAACCTGGCCAACTTAAATATTAAGGTCCTACAATATTATATAA
Source organism: Stegastes partitus (assembly GCF_000690725.1). Classification (NCBI taxonomy): domain Eukaryota; kingdom Metazoa; phylum Chordata; class Actinopteri; family Pomacentridae; genus Stegastes; species Stegastes partitus. Next base: position 181,618 of record NW_007579069.1, on the reverse strand, counting down.
AATACACATTTCCGTGACTAAATTATGTGTTAAGGTTTGGACACTGCAGTATTGTTGATTATGCTAAATTTACCTGACTGATTAAAAAAAATTATGGTTAACACCCTACAGAATTATATATGGAAAACCCAACAAATACAAAGATTGTTTTTGAGCAGCAGTGCCTCGACTGGTTGGAGATAAATGAGGGTAAAGTGGGAGAGAAAATGATCGCAAAACCAAACAAGAGAACATATACACTGGACAGACTTGTTGAACCACTAGCTGCAGTTCAAACCTGTGCAGCTACTAAGTCACACATACCTCAATGTGGAAAAAGTACATAGAAATGCATAGAGAGAGTCATGAGAATCACATGAAGACAAACATATGAACAGGATATCCGAGGTACAGCGTAATGGCCAGATTCTAAAGTATCAGTAAATACAAAATAAAATGCAAAAGCAGAAAAAACTTCATCAGCTATAGAAAGATGATGAAAAAAAGACAGTGTCACATAAAAGCAAGCTGATAGAAATGGGTTTTAAGAAGTGATTTAGAGGAAGTCACTGACTCTGTGATCCTTATCTCTTCAGGCAAGTCATTCGAAAGCTGAGGACCCTGATGGCAAAGCACGCTTATCTTTAGATCTGACGTATATGTTGTCAACGTTTCTGTCTATGTAGCTCTGAGCCAGACCTAGACGTGCTTTAAAATTGAATATCTTAAAAACAATTCTGAACAGATAGCGAGCCAGTGGAGATAAGCCTCGATTGGAGGGATGTGATGATGTGTATTAGACCCAGTAAGAAGTAAAGCTGCTGCACTCTGAACTACACTGAACAAAAATATCAACACTTTTGTTTTTGCTCCCGTTTTTCATGAGCTGAACTCAAAGATCTGAGAATTTTTCTGTGTACATAAAAGGCCTTTTTCTCTCAAGTATTGTTCATAAATGTGTCTAAACCAGTGTTAGTGAGCACTTTACCTTTACTGAGATGATCCGTCCACTTCACAGGTGTGCCATATCAAGATTAGACAGCACGATTATTGCACAGGTGTGCCTTAGGCTGGCCACAATAAAAGACCATTGTAAATGTTTATTACACAACACAATGCCACAGATGTCGTGTGCACCTGGCTGCTGACTGCAGGAATGTCCACCTGAGCTGTTGCCCATGAATTGAATGTTCATTTCTCTACCATACGCCGACTCCAAAGGCGTCTCAGAGAGTTTGGCAGTACATCCAACCGGCCTCACAACCACAGACCACGTGTAACCACACCAGCCCAGGACCTCCACATCCAGCATCTTCACCTCCAAGATTGTCTGAGAACAGCCACCCGGACAGCTGCTGCAACAGTTGGTTTGCATAACCAAAGAATTTCTGCACAAACTATCAGAAACCATCTCAGAGAAGCTCATCTGCATGCTCGTTGTCCTCATCATGGTTCAAACCTGACGGCAGTTCGTCGTTGCAACCAACTTGAGCAGGCAAATGCTCACATTCAATGGCGCCTGGTCCTGTGGAGAGGTGTTCTCTTCACAGATGAATCCCAGTTTTCACTGTACAGGGCAGATGGCAGACAGCATGTGTGGCATCGTGTGGGTGAGCGATGTGCTGATGTCAACATTGTGAATCAAGTGGCATATGGTGGCGGTGGGGTTATGGTATGGGCAGGCGTATGTTACGGACAATGAACACAGGTGCATTTTTATCGAGATATGGTGACGAGATCCTGAGGCCTGTTGCTGTGCTATTCATCCACGACCATCACCTCATGTGGCAGCATGATAACGCACAGCCCCATGGTGCAAGCATCTGTACACAACTCCTGGAAACTGAAAACATCCCAGTTCTTGCATGGCCAGCATACTCACTGGACATGTCACCCATTGAGCATGTTTGGGATGCTCTGGATCAGCGTATTCCAGTTGTTCCAGTTCAGCAACTTGGCCCAGCCATTGAAGAGGAGTGGACCAACATTCCACAGGCCTCAATCAACAACCTGATCAGCTCTATGTGAAGGAGATGTGTTGCACTGCGTGAGGCAAATGGTGGTCACACCAGATGCTGACTGGTTTTCTGACCCCCCCGGGCCCTCCCAGTACAGTAAAACTTTCCAGTGGTCTTTTATTGTGGTCAGCCTGAGGCACACCTGTGCTATAATCATGCTGTCTAATTAGCATCTTGATATGCCACACCTGTGAGGTGGATGGATCATCTTGGCAAAGGAGAAGTGCTCACTAACACAGATTCAGACACATTTGTGAACAATATCTGAGAGAAACAGGCCTTTTATGTACATAGAAAAAGTCTCAGATCTTTGAGTTCAGCTCATGAAAAATGGGAGCAAAAACAAAAGTGTTGCATTTATATTTTTGTTCAGTCTATTTGGAAGTGAGAGAGAGACCCTTGGTTTAAGCAACAGGCTATATCATTTAGAATAAAATATCACTTTGTTGAAAATATAATTAGTTAGAATTGCCCTCTTGTGGGGGCTGCAGGGTGGCGCAGTTGGTAGCACTGTTGCCTCGCAGCAGCCGGTTCGTGTCCCGGTGGGGGCACCGGAATCTTTCTGCGTGGAGTTTGCATGTTCTCCCCGTGCAGCGTGGGTTCTCTCCGGGTTCTCCGGCTTCCTCCCACACAGTCCAAACACATGCTGAGGTTAATTGGTGATTGTAAATTGTCCGTAGGTGTGAATGTGAGTGTGCTTGGCTGTCTGTCTCTAAGTGTAGCCCTGTGATAGACTGGTTACCTGTCCAGGTGAACCTGCCTTCGCCCTGAGTCGGCTGGGATAGACTCCAGCCCCCCCGCGGCCCTAGTGAGGATTAAGCGGGGTATAGATAATGGATGGATGGATGCCCTCTTGTGCTTAAGGTCTCATAGTCGCCTGAAATCTGGTTAGAAGTCCCTTCATCTTATCTGGGTGATGTCTCAACAATAGAATGAACAATAGACTGCATTTAGAGGGAAATTCATGCCCCTTGACAGAACGAGGAGTCCCACATAGAACCGACCTCTCGGTGTCCATCAACCAGCCCAGAACCAGAGAGGGAGATCCCAGCTGCATCAAACCAGCATGACAGCAAGCAGGCCAGGTTCTGGATGTAAAAACAAGAGCTGTAAGTGAGTTAAGAACACCCAGACTGCAACGCTTGCAGCTCTTAAAGGGCAGAAAAATGTTGGACGCAACTTAATGTGAAGCAAGAAGGTGGCTTCAACCTGGATATACCAGAAGAGGGAGTGTTTCAGGATGCAAGGGGTCCCCTCACTGAGCACCTTGGAGAGTTGTTCAGGACTCAACGCTGGTAGCTGCCATAGACACACCAGCCGACAGGCCAGGAGTTAGACAGCATATGGGGGTCGTCCTGCAAGAGCTCTGCGAGGGCTCTTGGTGTCTGGCATGGGAAGCCGACCTTTCACATGTCTTCTTTTGGGCGGCGCCACCATCAGGATCCCTGGAACAGAGGACAAAGGAGGAGCCTTGGCCAAGAAAGGGTTTTTAAGGGCTCCATCTGCGATATGATGTTGGCTGAGAATCCCCTTTTTATCGCTAAACTGTGAACTCTGATGTTGTTCTGTGTTTGTACACAACATCCTGAAGCCTCACACTTTCACATTCGTCTGACACACATAGGACTGCAGCTTCCTGTGGTAAAGATCATAAATGCTCTAGCCGCCGACCGCTCACTTTGGTAAACATCCTGTGTGAACTGAAAACTGCCAGTGATGACGATGACAGTGGAAATCTAATGAACTCCACCCTGTGCTTGAGCAAAATGTAGTATTCCTTGTTGAGAAACAGCTTTTGATATATAAGTAGAGAAATTTTCGTCATGTGCAGCTGAGTTATGTTGTTAGATTTTGATATTGGAATTAATTGAATGTAAATCTGAAGTAATAAGACACTTTATCGAGGCTCCGAGCTGCCTGTCTGAACTGGCTCTTGCAACTGACACGCCTGAGTCTCTGATTTTTCTGAGATGCATCCAGGTTTCCCTGAAGCTGCAGCACACACCAACCAACCCGTCATTCCTGGCATGTAGTGGTCTGAAATAAGAGATGCTACTGGGCTGGAAATAAGTCAGAACAGGCATCATAAGTGGCTTCTAGCTGCGTATGTCGTCCTCAGATGTATTCATCCCCTTCCATTAAAGAAAAGGCAAAATTCACAACAGTCACTCAAATAACTAGAAACTGAAAAAAGTAATAATACATTTTTTTTAAAAAGCTAAATTATAATTTAGTGAAATAAGACATTGTTTTTGAATTGTGGTTGAAAAGAATAATTTTATAAAAACAAAAACAACAAAAGAAACCTGTCCAAGACAAATTGAAGCCCTTTGCTGATGAGCAGTGGGCCAGAATACCTGTCAACAGGTGCACAAGTCTGACTGAGAGTTACAGAAAACACCTGATTGGCTCAAAGGGTTGTTCAACTAAATATTCGTTTACGGGTCCCATCATGCTTGTTTTTTTTTGTTTGTTTGTTTTTTTAATATTTCTGTTGAACCACAATTCAAAAGCAACCTCATGTTTTTTTTAAATTAAATTTTCATTTATTATTACTGTTGTCAATATTAACTTATTATAGTGACTGAAGCTGTTTTTTTCCTTCTTTTAATACATTTGAAGACGACTGTACCTTGTTTAATTCCCATCACAGGAATAGGTAATCAGGTAGACAATCAGTCATCTGGAGGGGGTATTGATGATAATTAATTTTCTAAACTGCAGTGGTAGCATTTAAATATATTAGACCCAAACATATACACTAGTTTAACCCTTTCTTAGATAAAGAAAAGAAAGAAAACCCATTATACAGTTACAATAAGTACTTTATTGGTTCAACAGTGCTGCCAGCGCCTGACAGATAAATATACAGTTCTGAGTGGATCTATTTACAGCTTGCTCAGAGACAAACTGTCCCTTATAGACATACATAGTGTTCTTTAGTGTATAACATACTTTGGGCTGGTTTCCTTCTCCAAGCATATATGGTCCCCGTTGGAAGATGTGGTGAGTTCCGCTGTTTGTGTGTCTGTGAAAGAAGCCCTATTAGGTCTGGGTTTGTTAACATGTAATGTGTTGTTACATGTGCAAATCATCAGATGGTGCAGCAGTAGGATAAGCACTGTGTGTGTGTGTGTTTTGTGTGTGTGTGTGTGTGCAAACAGAACGTCTGGAATGCACAAATCTTATGTACAATAGATAAATTTAAGCTATCAATACAAGAAGAAAAAGTGACATCTGGTATTACCGTGTTCAGTAGTCTCAGTTTTCACGCTAAGCGAAACCGATTTAAACTGTAAATGCTGTTACACTCTGATTTTTCATCACATTAGCCTCTTTATTTACTTGCATTGCAGAAGACTTTGCTGGCATATGCAAAATAGTGTAATTTCATAGATGCTAGTATCATTTTCATAAGTATCAGCTTCATTTTCATTAAACCTTTCTGTATACTCTTTACTTACAGGACAGCTGGTCACACATACAGGCATGCTCACACATATCCAACTGCTTTCATTCGATCGTAAGCCACAAACAGAAAAACTACAAACACACACGTAGCCACGCGTTCATGTTTCAAATCACACCACAGCAAACCATGCCCAACTACAGGAGGGATTCCCGTCTTGCATTCACATCGAGGTTCAGAGTTTCTTCGTTTAACCATGTTTGTAATTTATCTGTTTTCTCTTTCCCCAAATCACTCCGTGTCGAGCATTGTTGAGCCAGATCGTTCAGAATTCCAAATCCAATCCGTCTCTGTGGTTTATTTATACACTATTTATAACAAGGAGCAGTTTTTTTTGTTTCCCTTTTCTCCTCATGTGTTCCTCTAGCCATGCTGATCTGCATAGGTAGCTTAAACAGGCAAAGTTGCTGCTGATGACAACACCTTTCTCTTGTCTGTCCTTCAGGTTAGTAATGGCTCTATTTATCCTGGCAAACAGCTTGAGAGCAGCAAGCCTCGCTGTGTGTTCACTGTATGTCTACACTTCATATATCAAAGCTCTCCTTTAACAACACCAACATGTTGTAACATCCCTTTGACCACAATCCATCTGTGTCCTGCATTTAAAGCGTAGGTCTCTGCGACTCCTGTCCCCAACTTCTCCGCTTCACTTCAGTAGTGATATGTCGTCGGCAAAGTCCCCGTGTGGGTGGATGCAGCGAGCGAAGCGCCACTGGCACACCATGAGACACAGCGGCAGCATGAAGAGGGCGCAGATACCCGCCATGATGTAGGCGATGGTCATGAGAGTGGACTCGTCTGTCTGGGGGATGTTGTAGCCGCAGTCCTCCAGGTCGACGCCGTGGAACGGTCCTTCCACCGAGGCTGTCCGAAACTCATCGTGCACTGCAAATAGGAGAATAGGATGAAGGATATTTGAGAAACACAAACATCAGAATAACAGATAATGGATGCTGCTTTCACTGTAAACAAGCTGGTGTCTTCTCTTCTCCTCTGTTCTATTTTTACACCATAAACCCAAAAACCAACCCTGTGTTTTTCTGTTACACTAATAATAATTGATCAAATTTATATAGCGCTTTTCTGGACACTCAAAGACGCTTTACACTGTCAATTATTCATTCACACACATTCATTCTGGTGGTGGTAAGCTACGATTGTAGCCACAGCTGCCCTGGGGCAGACTGACAGAGGCGTGGCTGCCATTCTGTGCCTACGGCCCCTCTGACCACCACCTCAAACAATCCATTCATACGCATTCACACCAGGCAAGGTGGGTGAAGTGTGTTGCCCAAGGACACAACGACCATGAAACAGGTTACAGTGCGGAATCGAACCGCCGACCTTCCGATCACCGACCGACTCGCTCTACTTCCTGAGCCACAGCCGCCCCGAAAGGCTGCAACTTTGCACGTTTTACAGGTTATAGCAGCTGCAATTGGCCTGTAGCACCATGTCGGAGGAATGTCAGCACAGAGACTGGATGTTACATAGGATTTCTGGAGAAACTGGGATTTCCTACTGCTGTTGACGGAAAGTGTGCACAAATCAAAGCACTTCCAAAGTCCCACAGCAACTACTTCAATTACAACCCTTTAAATAATTAATTATAAAGGTGTGGATGACCAAGAATTTCCTGGTCTCTTCTCACAGCAAGCATTGTTTTAAACACCATTTACTTTCCAGTAACGTGCCTGCGGTGTAGATACTCTGCACCAGGGATGTTGATGATTAGCCATTAATGGAGTAATGGTCGTCTTTATTTTAACTGAATTAACAATATTTTAAGCAATAAGGCAGAAGATGAAGGATGTGCATGTTAAAAAATCTAGTACCTGGTTGAGCCACCAGGTGGAGCCTTTTACTATTAAATGAGATGGAACGCTGCAGTTTGTGTTTAACGCTATAGTGACTCGCAGAGGCAGTCACTGGGACTCTGGAGAGTTTTTTGTTGGCAAGCAGATGCTGAATCACATGAATTTTACATGTGGAAAACGTGTCACCTCATGTCACAACAGATTGCTGCACATATGAAACATGTGGTACCATGCAGAACGCATGGGGTAAATATATGCACACGTTGAACTATGTGGCATCATAAATTATGCACGTTTTCAAGGCTTCATATAAACATTGTCAACAAGTGCAGTAATGTGTTGACTGTTTCTCCGTGTGCAACAGCTCAAAGATACGAAAGGGAGACTTAACTGTAGGAGGAGGTGACGCTTGCATTCACTCCCTCATCTCCCTCCATCCTCTAGCTGCAGTGTGTTGTGTTGTGCTGGACTAGTGGCTTTCCGTGTACATAGGTGCTGTTGGCTCAGTGGTTAAGGCTCAGAAGTTCACTGTTCAAGCCCCAGCACCACCGAGCTGAACCCTATCAGCTCCAGGGGCGTCGTAGTGTCACCTTGAACTCTGACTTGTGCAAAAGACTGCATTTGGTTATACCTGGCACTGTGATAATAAAGTACACTTTTGTTTCATATATAACCCGTCTCACATGGGAATGCACACCATGACATGGACTTTTGCGGCGGTTAATGGCTTCTGACCAGAGCTACGGTATCATGGCAAGCTGGAGTTACAAGGACAGCGTTCCGGTAGTGGTTAATGTAAGCAAGCTGCTTGAGTGATGACTACGTGTCTGTGGCTAAAAATATTCTGTCTGGATATGGAATTATCACCTTTTTGCTTCATTCATTGCAAAATTTTGCAAATTCAATTATCGGTTTAAAAAATTGTTTAAAATGTGAGGACACCCGGGATCTTTCTGCGTGGAGTCTCCATGTTCTCCCCGTGCAGCGTGGGTTCTCTCCGGGTTCTCTGGCTTCCTCCCACAGTCCAAAAACATGCTGAGGTTAATTGGTGATTCTAAATTGTCCGTAGGTGTGAATGTGAGTGTGCTTGGTTGTCTGTCTCTAAGTGTAGCCCTGTGATAGACTGGTTACCTGTCCAGGTGAACCTGCCTTCACCCTGAGTCAGCTGGGATAGACTCCAGCCCCCCATGACCCTAGTGAGGATAAAGCGGTGAATAGATAATGAATGGATGGATTCCTAGTTCATATGGTCACAAATCTTGTGTTTCACCTGGGCGTCCAATGACAGGTCATCATGGTCCCTGTTGGACCCTTTTAAACAGAAAGCACGAACTGGCCTTAACGATTCCTTCTTTTCCTTTCTTATCCCTCCATCATCTCCTCCTCACCATGGCAGGTGCTAACAGCAAAGCCGATGCGTTTCTTCTCACGGTCGAAGACCACATAGAAGCCCTCCATGATGACGGCTCCCATCACGGTGCCAGTGCTGGACTGGGACACGGCAAACTTGTAGCAATCCTCCTGAGCAGAGGCCACATCCTCCACTGGCCGCAGGTATTGCTGCACAGAGAGTCACAGTCAGTAATGAGAAGCTGCATGGGGTCACTGCTGTACATATGTTGTAGAACAATGTAATGACAAGGTTGTCAACTAAAGCACATTTACAAGTTCTGTAAAATGTCTTTCATACGATTATCACAAGATGTTCCAGGATTATTTCAACCAGCAGTGATTCAATGCCAGCGGTCTTATACAATACCTACTGTATGCTCAGAGTACATTCTATACGTTCAAATTTAATGAAATTCTGCTTTAGAAATTAGAACAGAAGGCCAGTAAAATAAAACTTTTCTCAAGCGTTTTGCCTGTCAGTCAGCGTGAAGGTCACGAGCCTCCCACGGGTTTATGGCACTCAACTTCACTTCTAAATCACAAATCTTATTCATTCCACCTCCATCAAGGTCAGTCTGAGAGGCTTTGAATAAAAAAAGTGTTTAATGACTTTTCAAAGCTTTGGAAAACATATTCAAAGGCAATTCTCTTTTTAAATGTGGTCATTTGTTCTTTATGGAACCGAGCTGCGCTTTCATCCGATGAGGACGCTATAAAAGAGGCTGGCTGAGGGACGAGCGCTATTTTCTGACCAGATTTCCTGTAGGAGTGCACAGGGACGTAAAAACTCTGCACTTATTCATGATAGAGGCAGTCGGCCTGAGGATTCAATTAGACTGTGAATTAAGCATCTGTCTCCCAACGGTATTTCATGGGTGAGCATACTCAGCCTGCAAGTAACAACTATTTTCACTGTCTATTGATCTGTCGATTATTTTCTCGATTCATTGATTAGATTTATTAAATTGCTGATCTGTGTTTCCTAAAGTCCAAAATTACTTCCTTAGATGTCGCACTTGGTCCACTACCCAAAGAGATTCACTTTAATGTCCATAGAGGAGTAAAGAAATCAGAAAATGTCTACTTTAAGAAGCTGAAATCAGAGAATTTAACAGTTGAATATCAATATAGTGGTGATTACAGTCAATTAACTGATTAATCATCGCACATCTAAACCATGCAACAGCAAAAAATAGACCTAATTTCTCATTTTTTATGCAGGTAAAGTAAAAATACATTACCTACAATCTGAAATATTAAGCCTATATTTATGGAACTGACTAATCTTTTATAGTAACTAAATGTTAACGCAGACGTTTGGTTCGGTTTTAGTTAATTCAGCCTAAAATATACAGTTTTTATTCAGATAATTACAGAACTTACAAGCATCCGTTGTCTGCTTTCAGGTCCTGGTATTGAGCTGAATCAACTCATCACATCAGTTTTTCAAGGATTCAAAAATGAAACGCTGGCAGACGTCCCATCATGCACAGCTTGGACTCTCTGTGTAATTTAAATCCTGATTCATTCTTTATATGATAATGCAAAAGGTGCAAGCCATGAGGAAAGTTACTACTGGATTCAGTCCGTACATCTGAACACAGCCTCTCATGTTGTCTTATGTGTGAAATGCTTGCAACACTTTGAGCCAGTAACTCTTGAAGTAAAACAAAGACTCCTTAAGCTGAGAAAATATAAAAGGAAAACAGGGCTGTATGGAACAATGGTCTGAGAGCAACGTGTCTCATTCAGTTTATTGTCTGAACTTGTCCCGTTAATTCAGCTAATTTTACATTTCAAAACTCATCCGATGAAGTTTAAATAATTCTTCAGCCTACGTTCAGCTACCTCGTATTTTCATATTGCGAACCTTTTAGTGAATTGAACAAACTTCAAATGATTTACATCACACTGATCGTTTGGTAAGAAGGTTCAGCGACATTCCTTCATATCACAACCACGCTCAGATTCAGGATGAGCTGCTGTAATCACCTGCGGTAGGATGGAGATTCTGAAGGACTGGTTGCGGTTTTCACTCATCAGGTAGAGGGAGATGACGGGGAAGATGTGCCACGGCGTAGTTCCAGCCTGCCAACACACCAGCTGCTCCCCCAACCAGAAACCAGAGGGAAACTGCTCTGTCTGGAAAACAGCGTCAGGAGGATGTTCAGTCATTCCTGTGTCCAATCTCACACATGCGCTTTTAGGAGACTACAGCTTATTCTGTAATACCTAGACAGAGTTATCTCACGGTTCATCCTCAATGATGGCAAGCAAAAACTTAATAAATAGCTTGATACTGCTTTCATCAGATGTCTCTAGAAGTGGATTGTGACTGGGGCAGCAGAATCAAAAATGAAATAAAACAGAGATTAGAATTGTAACGGTCCTGGCGGTGACTCTCTGTAGGATCCCTCTCCATGTCTGCCTGGTCGCAGCAATCTGCTGACATACCTCATCATCCAATCGACCTTCTGCTCATCTGTCGTTCTCATGTGCTGGTGTCGTCTTGTCCAACCTCTGTCTTAGTGTTGCCCCTCGGTGCTATTTCAGGACTAGTCTAACCTCAAACCTCCATGTCAGTCTCCTCCTGTCACCCGTTTGCCAAGAACCTTCCTGAACCGGCCATCTTCCCACTGCATCTGGACTCCCAGCTCGGGTTTCCTAGACAATCCTCTACCTCGTCTCACACTGTAGCCTGCATCCGTCACACCCCTCATTAATATTACTCTCTGGCCAGCTCTTCGCCAGAAAACCACCTCGGCAAGTGTCTCCACATCAAGCCCAACAAGTCCCTAGCCTGTTACAATAAACTATTTTAACTGTATGGTCCTGCTGATCCAGAAAACACCTCCACCTTGACAGAAATAAACACGCATACTGACCGAAGAGGCTGCTTCAATCGCCTTAACTGCAGCCTGGAAGACTTTTCTTGGCAGTCGAAGGTTGGTGGTCCCACTGTCCACAATGCTCTTGTCGTAGTTGTACTGCAGAGGAGATGGCAAATACTCTTCAAAAGCTTCTATTAATCATCAGATCATCCTTTCTTTCTTTGGTTTCTGCAGCGTCAACACTTACCTCTTTACAGTCCATGTTGAGGTCCTGTCCGTTCACCTCGATACGCACGATAATCACCTCGTAGTACCACTCCCTGCGAATGGGCGTGTACCAGAGCTCCCCCACGTACAGCGACGGGTCCACTCCTCCGATTATCTGGAGGGAAAAATTACATCTATGCTGGCTTAAAACATTAAAACAGGACGATTTGTGCGAGTGACTGGGGGGTGTCTCACCATGCTGCCACCGACTGTCGCGCTGCCCAGCGAGTAGTTCTGGGTGAAGCCTGCACCACACAGCTGGAGAGAGAAGAGGTTTGGGACGGAAGTCTGGCGAACCAAAGAGTCAAAAAAAGGCTCCAACGACTCATCCGGCTGCATGGAGAGAACGGGATTAATAACAAGCTGAGATCATTCATTTGAAGATTTTATTCAGGATCCGTGCTCGTCTTACTCGGGCTATGTCCGCATAGGCCAGTCCCAGGATTCCCTCCCAGTTAGAGCCATTGATGAAGAAGCGATCTGACTGGGTGATCGCAGCGATGTTGGCGCGCAGTGTGGCATTGGGGCCATGTGGGACGGAGACCAAGTCGGTGCCCAGCTCCCCTTCCCAGCGCCCCTGGGTGTAGGGAACGTACACACTCCTGCCCAGGTCTCGGTATGAGCTGGAGCTGTAAACACACAGAGGGGCAGAGTTTTACTTTCCTTCTACCTGTGATGTTTCTGAGCAACTTCTTTCAGGCACTTGTGTGACCACTGAGTGTGTCTTTACTCACAGTGAACGATGGTAGTATCTGCGTAGGAAAGGATGAGCAGCTGCCCCGACAGCAAAGTTACTGCTTCCTGTATCCACCAGGATATTCAGCTGAAGAGAGCAGGAGAGAGATTTATTAATGCAGACTATGTGCAGAAATCAGTAAATGATTATGTTCAATCTTTGAAGACCTACTGTAATCTGCGTCTTGGCACCTTCAGACAGTTGCTTTCATTAGAGACAAAACTACACTTTACAAACAAAGCAGTATGATGCAAAAATGTTGTCATATTCAATAAAATAGAATAAATAAATCAATAAACAATAATAAAAAAAGAAAATCTGATTATCAAGAGGGGCCTTATACTCATAAAGGTCCCCTTGGCAAAGCAAATTTGTTGAACTAGGCACGTTCGGAAAAAAAAAGTTACAACTACAACAACAACTACAAGTAATTTTTCAAGAAAAAAAGTCAAAATTGTCTGATTTCTGCTTTTTAAATGTGAATAGCTTCAGTTTTCTTTCCTACTCTTTGACACTAAACTGAAAATTTTTGGGTTGTGAACAAAACGAGACATCTTAAGTGCAGTTTTTACCATTTTCGGACGTTTTATAAATCAAACAATGAATCGTCAGATGAATCGACTGACAGAAATGTTGGGTTGCAGCCCTATTTTGTCCACTTATAAAGCTGCTTTTTGCTCTTGATATCTCTTTATTGTGTAGCAATAATATCACAGGCACATCTTTTGATCAAGTCCTTGATGAAAGCGAGTACTCAGCCCAGCCTCTAAGTGATTTTCATTTTTCATCCCTCAGATGCTCTCTGTATCCATTTCTCTTTCGTTGTAGCGTCCTGCGATGCTTCCTCTCGACCTAAACGTCCTTCTCTGTGCCCTCTCTGTCTCCACTCTCCACCTCCCTCCTCTCAGGTTGCCCATCCTACTCCCCCACCTCTCCCATCTCCTCCATCTCCTCCTCTTCTGTCTGCTTCTCTTTGCGAGGATCAAATTTTGCGCAATCAGTCACAACAGTGAATGTGTGAATGGAGCGAAATATACAACACACACTGTAGTTCATCGTTATCTACATTACAAATAATAATTTACTACATTCAAGCTACTTTATGCCACACAGTATGTACAATTTTTAATTTCATTTTAATCCTGACTGACACGTTCAAAGGAAGACTTTGACAGAGGAGATGGACCGAGTGGCACATAAACACCCGAACAGACAGGCAGCCACCGAGCCACAGCAAGCTGTTCAATAATGGATTGGCTCTTTAAATATCCAGAGAAGTGCTACTGTCTCAAGGGTCGAGGCTGAAAGCCCCGAATAAATCCTGACTTTGTCTACGTTATTTTTTTCTAACACACAAATACAGTATTTCCACATCAGTGACACACACTCAGCCTCCCTCTGCACACTCCGCTACTATCAACCATAATGCTCTACACGCTCTGTCTTCCTCTTTTAGACAGAAATTTGCTGACTGGACAGGATTGATCTGTTTCATTCACACACACACACACACCTACACACACACACACCAGGCTCTACACACAGTAACACACACAAACGCCCACAAACACCAAAGGCTGCATCCTGACACACTGAGACCTCATGTCTTTCCCTCCCTCTCTGTCTTCCTGTCCTCCCTGGCAGAGCGCCGGTCTGTTCCATCCATTATATTCGCCCTTCCCCCCATGGAGGAGACATCATCTAGTGGTTACCAGAACTGAACAGAACTGAACAGAACCCATCTGAAATCACACATCTACCAGTGGAATGCAAAGCTTTTCATTGCATCTTCTGCACAGTGATTTAAATTCAGGACCATGTGACCTTGCTGGTTCACTCAACCTACTGCATGTATAGACTGATAACTTACATAAAGTTTTATAAAGTGTATAATCATAAAATAAAAATAAATATCTTAAAACTGAATCACCTCACAACAATTGCATTAATTCTAAGTTGACAAATAGAGCCTTGGTAGTGATCAAAATCCAATATTTTACAAAGGCTTTATTAAATATACAACAGAAATACAGCAGAAGAGACCACACCTGTGATCACTGAAACAAAACTGAGCATACCTGTGATTTCCAATTCGCCTATTTTCATTAACATGGTTTTAAAATGACTTGTGAACACCAGACGGCTGTAATGTTGGACTGTGTCTGTCCACATGTCTGGCTCCACATGGAGAAAAAGAAAGAATTTCCTGAGGAAATGAAAGATCAGATTGTGAGTCTTCACAAATGTGGAAAGCGGTAATGGAAAATCAGTGATCAACTAAAACTCAGGAGGTGTAGAATAAACCACAGAACCACTCGTATGCTGTCCTCCTAAAACAGACAGGACGCCACATGCACAACAGAGCTCTGAAGAATAGACGGGCATGTGCTTCAGCATTAACACGGGAGGAAATCTGTGGCAGCGCAAACAGTGTGAAAGACACTGCAGAAGACAAACCCCAGTGGATGGCATTCCAGACACTAATCCTTGCTTGCTCTGCAGCACAAAACTGAAAGGTTAAACTTAGTAAAAGAATATGAAAACAACCCTGATGAATACAGGAAGCAACACATTTTTCTGGCTGGTTGGGACGACCACAGTGAATGCATGAGCCTGACAGAGGCCCACAGAGGTGGGAGTTGCTGCATTACATGTCATGTGTTGAAGATTGCGTCTGTCATCAAGAAAAAAGGTGAGCATTGAAAAATATAAAGACTTGAATCTCAGTAGTGACGTGCACCAACGTTTGTTGCTTTTACTTCCTGCTGTGAGGCCTGTTTTTTTTTTTTTGTTTTTTTTTTAAATGTACTCAAGATAAATAGTTTTTCATTTAGAGAGCTAATTCCCCACTTTGAGGTCATGCATGTACCACCCAGTCCTTCACTACTCCCTGCAGCTGGAGCACACCAGCTCACTTACAACTCCACTCAAACAACGTTGAACTCCTCCACTCTAACGCTGGGGTTACTCAGCCAAACGTGGTTAAAGCACAAACAAGTTCTGAAGAAAAATAATGGCACAGAAAACTGCACGTGCAAGCTGACAGAATTGGTTCCTGACGTTTGGACCTTGGAAGTCAGAATCAATGTTTTGAGGCTGTTATCAGTACACTGGCCGTGGTGTGAGTGTTTGTTTAGCTCAAGGGCGTATCTTTCAGCGAATTAAAAAAAACACCAAATGGAAAAAAATGTTAACAAGGTAAAAGATTTTCACCAGTTCCTTTAAATAAAATGGGTATATGTGGAGCACTATATTGTTATACAGATGATTTGGGGTCTGCTTGGACGTTACACATTTCCAAATATGAACAAGGATTTAGCAATATTTTGCTTAAAGTGTGATGATGATGTTTGCTGACGTTGCCAAGACACACCACAGCCACACAGTCCAGACAGCAGATTTTGAGTGTTAGAAGTCTTCATATATTAAACTGATCATATTCTTTTTATAAGTTTAAACAATGATTTAATAATGTTTCATTGGTGAGGGATATCTAAAAGTTGAAACCAGGTTTTCAGTTTTGATCTTTATTTATTGCAGCTTAATAATGTAAACATTAAGTTTTCATTTCAGGCCTCGAGACAATAGAGGCAACCAGAATGAAAAAGACGAGTGTGCCTTTAACATGCATTCAATTAACTTGGATTTTGCCTGTAACTGCATTCACATTGATTAGCTTTAAGCCAAAGGTCACGGAGCTGGCAGCTGCCATGGACAATGCAGGGATTTTTGGCTGTGATCAAATGTCATCCTGCGGCCCAGAACAACGTCATGACATGCACATCCATCACAAGAAACGGTGTACTACTGTGGTAGGTAGACACGGCACGGGGCAGGAGAAAGTCAAACGCTTTTCAGGCGTGGAAGATAAACTTCCTGTGGAATGAAACGGCCCCTCTGCCCGGTTACCTCATCCAGCACTTACAATGTGTGCTTGGAACTAGCTTCTTTAAACTTACTTAAGTAAATACAAGTATTAACAGCAAAATTTACTATAAATCTACTATCTATCTATCAAAAGTAAAAGGACTCATTGTGCAATAAAATGTTGCATCTCTGTGTTTGACTGTGCTGTTAGTGGGTTAAAATGCTGCAGCATTATTGTGTACGTTGCATTTTACTGAGGTAGCTGTTAAAAGACTGAGCACCCTCATAAACTGTTGGTATTTTATTCTACATTATGTTCTATAGCATCAGCATATGTTTGCTGTCCTGCTAAAACCAGGAATCTCTAAGAAGTCAGCTTTAATGAGCACCTACACCAGGCTACCTGACTGGTCGATATGAAAGAAACCTGTTTCCAAGTGAAGCCGTTCCTCCCAAAGTCATGATCATTCAGGAAACCCACACACATGCAGGACCAGATTTTTCTCTTCAATGGCTCATTTTTATTGGCCACCTGGGGGTAAGTTATCGTGAGCAAGTTCAGGGGTTTAACATAGTTGAACTTTGAGCACGCAAGCTTCCAAATGGCATGCTGCGAGTGCGCTGTGCAACACAAGCCATTAGAAAGAATGGGTTTAGAGCACAACGGTGCCATTATTGCATCGCGTGTGAACGGGCCATTAGTTCGGCAGTGTCGCTTAGCCGGCCCGTCTGGCTGCATTTTATTATCAGTCTGCTATCGGGGGAAACACTGGCATGTTTGTATTTCTGTAGACCAATCACAGTCATCCTGGGCAGAGCAAAGCACAGGATGCAAAACAGTGTTCCTGAAAAATACGAGTGGAGCTGTTTTAGTGGAATGCAGGTATCCATCCATCCATCCATCCATCATCTCTACACCTTAATCCTCACTAGGTTCATGGGGGGCTGGAGTCTATCCCAGCTGACTCAGGGTGAAGGCAGGTTCACCTGGACAGGTAACCAGTCTATCACAGGGCTACACTTAGAGACAGACAACCAAGCACACCCACATTCACACCTATGGACAATTTAGAGTCACCAATTAACCTTTCTGGACTGTGGGAGGAAGTCGGAGAACCCGGAGAGAACCCACGCTGCACGGGGAGAACATGGAGACTCCACGCAGAAAGATCTCGGGTGTCCTCAACGGGGTGCGAACAGGCGACCTTCTAGCTGTGAGGCAACGGTGCTAACCACTGCAGCCCAGAATGCAGGTATGCAGCATTAAAATCAATAATTCACCAAGAAAACTAGCAGGGGTGGCGTCCTGCACGATTCAGATCCAGTGTGGTGTGCTGCTAGCCCAGAGGCTGTTGTTGGTGGAGGAGGGAAGACAAAGCCGCCTAAAATGCCAATGGCAGGCTTCACACGGTGAGTCAGACTACGTGGTCGGCTACTTATCAAAAGATGGCCCAGAACACTTTTGGGTCTGTTTCTCAAATCATAATTTAGGTTGTTTTTTTTAATTCAGCAAACATCCCACAGTTCCTTATGACTCCATTTACCATTTGAGAAGGTCTTGAGTGAAAAATGAAGGTGTTTAGTGGAGAAATGTTTCTACTTCTTAATGAAAGCTCAGGCTGAAGGATACTAATTAAAACAGAGTGCTGTCTGTCAGTGCTGACTGGCTTCAGCTGGCTGATCTGAAGCAGGCAGATCTCTCCCTCGTGCTCTTTGTGTCTCTCTCGTTGATACAGGAAGCATCAGTGGCAGAGTGACACCTCCACTCAGCACCTAAGGGCCCTCCATCTCTCTCATCATCTCCCTACACTCATTCCCTTTGTTTCCTGAAAGCTGCCCGTCTCCCTCCCACATCCTCCCTCCGTCACACAAACACATCCTTCTTCCTGTCTCAAACGCCCACTTTCTTCTCCTCGGCACTTTTTCCTTCATCCCTTCATCTTTTTCAACCCCTCCCTCTCTCCGCCGTCGTTGGTTTCACTTCGCCCTAACATCGCCCTCTCCTCCTCTAGCAGCTCATCTCTTTCTGTCTCCCCCTCCGCCGTCACCCTCTGTGTGCCAGCCTGTACACCGCAGCTGCACCCAGCTGGCAGTCCTCACTCTGCAGAATTAATGGTTCCATTATCTGCCTGTATCATTCGGGCCTTTCTCTCACGTTAGCGCACACACAGGCCATCTGTCATCGCAGGGCCATTCCCAGTATTCAACAATCAGACAGTATATTTTAATACCTTCTCCTCAGCTGACATCAATTCAAAATCCCCTATATGAATGTAGAAAAGCTAAATTAGAAATGTTGTTACATCAGCACGCTGCACGGTTGTAACCATGTGTGAGATACACACACACACACACACACACACTGACACACACTCATGTAAAACTGTGGTAAAAGTGGGAATTTTGAAGTCTTTAATGGTAACGATCAGGCAGTATGATCGCGTTGTTTTCTTTTCTCGCTTTTGCAGTTATGAGAGAACACCAGATTCAGTCATTAATATGAGGCGCTACACGGCCACCAGAGAACAGAGAGCAGTCAACACAAAGAGCAGAGAATGCCTGCTATTTAATGCAATATTCATTCCACTGTCGCAAATTAAATTCAACTACGAGACAGACAGGGACTGAGAGACAAAAGATCAAATTTACCTTTTACAAGGGCAGCCAAGATCACTGCAGACTAACAATGAAATAACGCTGGCCAGTCTGGCATCTTTAAGGAAAAAAATATATTGATTTTTAGGAAATACTTGGTTTTATTGAATGTGATTCTGTCACAGTAGACCTGTTTTCATAGGTCAAAAAATCCCAATAGGGTCAACTGGGGTAAGAAGTCCCTCCCCCGAGATTATCCCCCCCCTGACCAGTGAACAGAATCAATACTTATTTCAGGTCTTTCCTCGGATGGTAGTGTTAATCTTTACATAGCATTGAAACCATTATGCTGGTCTGAGGAAATAAAAAAAATAAGAGTTTCAGGTATGTTGATGTTATATTTTTACATAATAAGCGTATGTGCTTTTATTAATAAGAATACACACATACAAACCTTGTAACTATTAACATGACAGTCATATGATAATTATTCAGTGGTTTGAACTATTAATAACAAATGTTTTTTTCTTTGTCTGTTTGCAGTTGGGTAAAGTGGAAGAGTAGGACATTTAAGAGAGACACCACCCAGATATGGCATAAGAAACATCTCAGGTGGTGACTTTGTAGAAATGGTGAAAATTCAGCAGCAAGACTGTCAGAAAAAATATGCTGAGGATGATGGAATGCTGTAATGTTCAAAAGCTGCATATAAATAACAGTAAAATAATGATATTATAGCAGATATAAATACAGTATAGGTGTAATTTTGGGGTCACACATTGCAAAAGAACAAATTACTATTTGTGAAAATACAGCTTTTGGATGTGGACATTATGTACACTTTAGCCTGATGTAATTCTAAGTCAAGATGAAAGTTCAGATTTTTTCCTCTGATATTATCTGTAATTTAACAAACTGGTAAAATCTGTAAAACTGTTTAAATGAATTATTATTTTATGTACATAATTTTTACTTCAAATAACAGCAAATACATGTAAAATAATGAAAAATATGCTGATTTAAATACAGTACAAGGGGTGTGATTTTGCACTCAAATGTTATAAAAACTATATAGTTTTTTATGTGAACATTATTACAGCTTTGGCCTATTTTTAGTGTTAACATGGAAACTGACACCATTTTCCTGTGGTTTTAATAGTTATCTGCTGTACTACAACAAAACAGGGGAAACCTTAGTAGAATGACAGTGAACCGTTCCTGTGCTACTGAGCAGGAGGAGGGCGCTCATCCAGCAGCCACACACGCTCATCACGCGGTGTGAATGGAAGCTTTACCTTCTGCGGAGGGGAGCCCACGGCCATCTCCACGTAGTAGCCCTGGCCGGACTTCCCACGCAGGTTATCAATCATGTCCACGAAGCTGACGCCGCGCGCCGCCGCTCCTCGCCGCCTGCGCGCAGGATGTTCTCCCGCGTTGCCGCCCTCGCGGCGCGACGCGGCAGCTGCGGCAGCGGCAGGTGGCCGCGGCGACGGCTGCTCACCGCGAGCGCCTTGCCGCAGTGGCACGCGGATGGCCAGAGACAGGCCCGAGGAGTCCGGGACGGACAGACCGCTGCTCAGCACGCACACGGCCGTCCACACGCACACGGCCGTGCACCAGCGAGCCTCCATGCTGACGCACAGTGGAGTTGTGTTTCTGGTTTGTCTGCTTTGACTTGAAGACGCTCAGGTTGACATCCAGTCCGCTGCAGCGCCGGAGGAAAGATCAGCTGGTGAGGATGCTACAACGACGGCTAAACCCATGATGGCAGGACAAACACGACGGAGGGCTCCTGGTGTCCACAAATGTTTAGGAAGAAGCAGATTTTAGAGCACAACAAGTGAGCCTCACAGCAAACACAAAGCC
The DNA here is from genome assembly GCF_000690725.1 of Stegastes partitus. Classification (NCBI taxonomy): domain Eukaryota; kingdom Metazoa; phylum Chordata; class Actinopteri; family Pomacentridae; genus Stegastes; species Stegastes partitus. The sequence goes on along the minus strand of NW_007579069.1, from coordinate 160,781 downwards.
TCCTGATTGAGCCACACAATCCTCGGTGTCACGGATCACTTGAGGCGACACGTAAATGACAAGCTCTCCCTCCTTGTGCAGCACACCGCAGGCCCGGGCCGTTGTCTCCGCCCATCTTCATGTCACACGACTGAAACCATCGTCGGTGGACAGGCCGACCGGCAGGCTACCCTAATCCGCATCCTTCCCCGCTACCGACCCTTTCATTCTGTTCTCCGCCTTCCAGTCCTTCACCTCCTCCTCCTCCATCTACCCCGCTGCATCCTTCAGAGCTGCGAGAGGCCGAGCATCACGCCGTCAAGTCACGCCACGAAACCGCAGCACATCCGGGAGGGAACTTCACAATAAAATGGTAGCGAACCCCCAAACAGAAGCACCGCTCTGTCCTATGAAGGGGCCTTAAATCACAGCAGCTGCTCCACTCTGATGGAGGGTTGTTATATTAGTAATCTGTGGAGTGATCGCTCCCATCTGTGTGTCTGAGCAGACTCCATATCTTACAGGTGAGCTCGGGATGGCCTCTCCTCACAATGATTAGACTTTGGGGTCAATCAGTGCAACAGTAGCTGGGCTAGAGGTCAGAGGTCACCTTTTCAAAAATGCCCTATCAAGGCCGGCAGGGGCGACTACATCCCTCTACTGAGAACCCTCCAGTTTAGCACGACCCCGGCAGCAGCGACAGCTTTTTAAACAAAATGTCACGACGATAATGAGCTGCACTGTCCACGTCGAAGAGCCTCCGCTGACTTCTCGGACAAAGACCAAGAAATGCATCTAACCGGAGGAAAAAGAGGCAATGAAAGACCAGTGCAATGTAAAACATCACAGTGGAGAAGCTTTAATGGCATATGAATGCCCAAATGTACATGTAATATATGGTACAGTATGAACAGAATAAACAGTAAATAAATAGAATAGCTGGAGGTAGGATACAGGAAGATAAATATAAGTATAAAGATTACAAATAATGATAGTATGAACAGCATAAACTGTAAAAATACAGTGAAAATATTTATTTGTTTGTTTGTTTGTTTATATGACAATGTTTTTGCTGCTGGTTAGCTTTTATGTTTTTGTATTAAATGATACCGAACATAATTTATCAAAAATCTAGACCAGATTATTTAAAATGAGGGAGCTTCTTATCCAGTATCTTCTCTTAAAACTCAAACTTTGACACTGTTTGCATATGACAGGAAAAAACTATTTGATTGTCTTTGATTCAAAATAATGGATCAGCAAAAAAAAAAAAAAAATAATAAGAACTTACTGCATCTGGTGGTAAAGAGATGAGTTATGGGTTGTGGGGTGTCTAACTGCCGTTTACCCTTTAATTGAATGAATGAATGAATGAATGAATGAATGAATGAATGAATGAAAGGTTTAATTAGAATTCAAGTCAATACAGTAGGCCTGCTGTACACACTCCCCCCAGAGGTTTTGAATGACTGATGTCCTGATAATAATAATAATAATTTGACATCAGCCTGCAGTCGTGTGATATCCAGTTTTTGTGTGGAACTGTTTGGCAAAAAGGAGAAATACAGTTTCAGTTCCCCTACCATACAATCTGCTTCTTGTCTGACATGATTTGCAGTATTATTTATGTTTCACGGTCTTTTAGTTTGAAGGCAACCTGGCTGTCATGTTAGCTTCTCTAGGAAACAACCCTGAGAAACACTGCATCCTGGGTAACAGAGTTTTTTCTAGCATGCCTACTTTGCCGATCAAGAGGTCTCTGTTGGAAATCACACAAGCAGTCGACACTTGCAGGAAAATAAAGGTAAGAAAAGTCAGAGACTAAGATTTTCACTTGGTATTTATTATCTCAAACATCACACCAAAGCATTACAGATGTACGAGCGTTACGATGAGACATTCACATGGGCTTTTGATAATACTCCTGTTGAGACTAACTGGTATTTTTATTCTCTTTTTTGAGTTTGTAGAAACGTCTACTATTTCATAGTTTATATATGATGTGATAAGAAATCTGTTACACTTTGCTGCTCTGATATTGCAGTGCTCTTAATGCTTGGCATGGTATTATATATGGTATAATGCAGTACATCATGCTGCCATTGACGTGGTACACCTGTATAATTTACATGTATGTTAAATATGTAGTATCAGTGTATCTTCATTATATGAGGGAGACCATAGACTATCTCTAGCCACATTTGCTATAAACTCACTGTAAAGCTGAATGATATCAAGCAGAAGGTCACATTTAGCCACTTTGGTTTCAGGTTGACTCTCTCCTAAGATGATCCTGCACAGTCCCAGTAGGAGGGGACATGGAGGAAGGAGGCCGGTGCTGACAAAAAGCTGTCCCCATCTTTTCTCTCCATGGCGGCTCCTACAGAGTCTTTACCGTGGTGGAACAGTTCACGTTGCTCCACCCGTGGTGGGGCTGGACCGCCCTGTCCTGAGGAGACAGTTGAGCGTTTAGACCAAAGTTGTCATATCCTCAATCTAATAAATTGAAATCATTTGCCTTTTATTGATTCAAGTCATTAGATTATGCCCGTTAACCAGCTCTCCTGTCACTATAACTACCAGCTTACCTCTTTGTGCTAAAATTACATATCTAGAAGTGCTTTTTCCATGAAAACAAATCTTTACCCTACACTGTTGCTTCTCCTAAAATGTGCAGATTTATGAGGTCTGTGCTGCAGCTCAAGCACACCAGCTCACGTATGTCTCTGCTCAAACACTGTGAAACCACTCTGCGCTATACAATGGCAAGCTGTAATGTTGGAGTCATTCAGCCATACATGATGGAACCAGAGACCGATTTGGAAGAAGAATAGTGATACAGAAAGTCCCACCCTGCAAGTCGACAGCTTTGGTTTGTTAGTTATATCATCTCAGACACAGTAGCTTTAAATGCTCAGGCATGACTGCTTACTAGCTCATCATCCATATGAACAGCACCTCATGGACATGCTGATGAGGCTGCTTTATTTGGCGGTTCTCTTACTATTAAGACTAACGAATACAACTTGAGGTCCGAGCACTGCTGCATAAACCAAAAAGAGGCCTCTGACTTGTGTTGCACAATATTTCTTTTCAAATCTTGTAAAAAAAAAATAGATCCAACAAATGCCACAACTATTTCACTAGAAAATGAAAACATCAAAGGACCTCAAACAATCAAAATGTGAAAACTGGGAGAAGTATGAAGGTGTGCTATGCATTACAGTGCAAAGAGACGCTCACTGGCTGAAGTCTTTGAGTTTTTCTGCTCTCCGGGTTTGCAGGTGAGGGGCTCAGGTCTGCCCTCTGGTGGACAGCACCAGGCATTGGCATTACCCACCCTACACACACACACACACACACACACACAGTAGACAGAGGTATACATTTCTGTGCATGCACACATTTGCGCTCCACAGATGTCTCTATGCAATGATAATCCCTCACAGTTTTACCATATATAGCCACGACCTGCCATCCTTTGCATACAAAGGTCAAAGATTAGTTATCATCGAGACTGCTGCCTTATCACTGTTTGCCAGTTGATAACAGCGATACAGACACACTGTGATCTTGTCATGACTCCATCCAGCCTGTACAGGGAGAGATATGTCTCTTAAACAGGCAAACCGTTTTCTGGCCCTGAACGAGTGACGGACACTCACCAGGTCTGGGGGTCTGTCGTCCTGAAGCCTTTAGCAAATGGGTTGCTTGCAATTTTTAGTTGAGTGATCTGAGAGAGAGACAGAGTGAAGAAAGTGAAATAAATGAGATAAAAAGAACAGAAATCGCCTCCTAATCCCATACGTGTGCTCGTTATATCACTTAATGCTAATTGATGTGGTCCTGGATAACTTTTAGTTTACTGAACTTCAGATTCCTACCCTGTGGTTCTGATAAGCAGTGACGGCCATGAACCGTGTCTCTGCGAAGGAGAAGGAACAGAAGTTCCTGTACGCATTTAAGTCGCTGTTAGGCGCTGGATCCGCATACACCACGTGGAAGCGCGGCTGATAGCGATGCATGGAGTTCAGTATCATCTGGCAAAGGGGAAGCAGAAGAAAACCCCCAACTAGCGGGTCAAACAAACACACTGCTGTATGCTTTTTTGCCAAAAAATGAATTGAAAGCATGTAGGGTCATATTAAAGACATTGACTGACATGTCCGTTGTCATCCAGCAGGTTGTTGGTGAGCTTGAGTGTGTCGAAGGATACGGTCTGCTTCATCCACTGGGCTCCACGGGCGGGTGAGTCCGGGTGGAAATGCATCCTGCTCGGAGCTGCTACGTCCGCCCGCCCTGCCACCAGCCAGGACGAGCTGTGGAACGCATATCTGACACACACACTCAGCGTGTGAAATGTTTGAAATACGGAGCCTGCGATGGCTCAGCTACCACAGATGTGTGTTCAACAACGGGGTGAAACAGTGAACACATATATTAAGCTCTGCACTGAACTGAATGTGTGTCCCACCTGTATCTTTTGTCGTCAACAGGGATGAAGTCCATGAGCAGCACATATTCAGCAGAGGGATCCATCCCAGAGATTCGCACCTGAAATGTTGGAAACATCCTCCTGCAGCATGTACAACAATCTAATGAAGTGAAAGAATGTGCAAGATCAGATGTTTAGCAAACATATGCAAATGGGAGGATTTTTGTCACCTTCCAGCTTTGGTAACAATCATCTCTGTGCCCAGCTGGTCAAACTGCTGCCAAAGTGCCTGCATTTCCAGCTGAACTCTGACCCCATTGACTTGGGGGGCCTTGGTGCTCGATGATGACCGTCCGTCTCCGCAGCAGGGCAGGGATAGTTCATAGCTCTGAGGCGGCTGAAGACCTGAGGAAAGGAGGGCAAAGGAGAGCAGATTTATGTTAAGGCTTTGTATTCCATCCATCCATTATCTATACACCTTAATCTTCACTCGGGTCGCAGGGGGGCTGGAGTCTATCCCAGCTGACTCAGGGTGAAGGCAGGTTCACCTGGACAGGTAACCAGTCTATCACAGGGCTACACTTAGAGACAGACAACCAAGCACACTCACATTCACACCTACGGACAATTTACAATCACCAATTAACCTCAACATGTTTGTGGACTGTGGGAGGAAGCCGGAGAACCCAGAGAGAACCCACACTGCACGGGGAGAACATGGAGACTCCATGCAGAAAGATCCTGGGTGTCCTCACCGGGACGTGAACCGCCAACCTTCTAGCTGCGAGCTGATGGTGCTAACCACCGAGCCACTTTCCAGCCCCAGGCTTTGTATTGTGTAACAGATTTAGCCTAATATCATCACCACATGAATACATGTTCAGATGGCTCAGACAGTTTTGAACATAAAACACTTACCACTCATTTTTTTCAATATCTTCAAGATTGGTAATATGAATGAAGTGTTGTTTCTTCTGATGATATTTCCTGATCAGTTCAGATGCGTTAGCCACTTCCTACGACCAGCAACAACTCCTGTCACTACATCAACACCGACAGAGAACTGAACCCGCAATTTTGCCATGCAACAGAGAAAAGTTTCTCTCATTCCGGTGGCAGGCGCCGCAGTAGATGTCCACCCAAGTCTTTGGCTGTTTGTGGCCTGGAACAAGCTGGTTTTATACACCATGAGACTCTCACTGGGGACCTCTACGCCGGCCTCATCCATTACGATACTCTTAGTGCAACTGACACGCACCTATCACAGCTGCATGTATGTGGCCGCAATACACAAGTGCACGCACACACACACACACACACACACACACACCGGGTTTTTTGGAGCACCTACAAATGTTATTGTTTCTTATAGCCTGAAGCCTTTAGTGGAGCTTGTCTTGACCGACAAATGTTTAGCACATTAATAACATCCTAATCAGCCCAGTGTTACTGGGTGTGGACAGATGAGGGCGGCAACAGTCGGCTTTTATTATTCATAGACTATTTTCTGGGAGCAGATTTTCAACACAATGTTAATTGGGGAGTCAGTTATTCCTTAAGACTGACCAAGGTAGATGCTGCATTTACGCTTTTGTTCAAAAGCAACATTCTGGCACATTTCTAAAATACAGCATATCATCCTGTGTCAAGATACGCAGTGTTAAGGTTTGGACTCGCCCCCATTGTTGTGTCTTTGTCTCACAATGTGTGTGTCATGAGGTTTTGTGTTACATGAAGGTCAGATGGTACATTATGGCACTAAGAGCAGGAAACAAATGAAACGGTGTTGTATTCTGACAATTTGAAGCTGTCTATTTGCAAATTTGAGTGAAAGTCTTTGGCAGTGCAGAGTGACTGTGACGAGTGTGCGTGTGCGTGTGCGTGTGTGTGTGTGTGTGAGCTCATATGTAGTCTCATGTGGCTCCATGATGGCAAAGTGCTGAAAGGTTCCAGCCTCAGGGATCCAAAGCACAAAAAAGACGCCTTTCTCAAATATAGCACAAGGAGACTTAAGTCTGTCAATAGGCCAATTCACTCTCTGATCAACTCATTAATCACAGCTTTCAGTGCCAGAGACAGAAATATCTCAAAAGCTATTGGATGCCGGTCTTAAGTAGGACTGATTGTATTAATATTGTTCTTTTCCGGTAGACCTTTCCGGTCAATGATGACCTCTCCCAAAGCTGTGTGTCTGTATAATATGAGCTAATAAAGCTGAATGTGAACTGTTGTACCTAAAAAAAATGAATTTTTGTTATTAGAGTACATTGTATATTTAAGAGTGCAGAAAAACATTATGACTATAATGTTCAAAGTGAAATGCAACGTGTTGTATGTCGTTATGGATCATTTAGAAGAAAAGAAAATGATAACAGAGAGCAACATAGTATAAACAGTCAGATCTTTATTGAGCTGTATTTCACCAAAGCACAGTTTTCATCTGACAAGCATGGTCACACAGAGATTCAAGCACTTGTAGTAGTTCACATACAGTTCCTACACAAAATGCTAGCAGTTGGCCGCGACATGTGAAGAATAAAGCATGTGTGTGTGCTAAGTATGTACTCGTCTCTGCATGTGTGCTTGCGTGTGCTTGTAAGCTGTTTGCATGGAAGGAGGAGAGTCCCGCCATTTTGTTCATCAGTTAGGTATTAGCTTCATTTTGTCAGCTGAGAAGAAGAAATGGATCTAGGACAGGCAGGGAGGTGAGGTTAGTTACAAGAACAGGGTAGAGAGGATTTAGTTCCTGGCCAATGCCTGATTCAGGGTTTCACTAAAGGCTGCCATCTTAGCCTTAAATTCCTCCAAAAGAGGTCGAAGCCTTTCGTTTGGATTATTCATAGCAGCCTGGAATGAGTCCTTGTATTCGGTAACATAGGGCCCAATCTGCTTCTCAGCCATCTCCATATGCACAGCAGCTTGTTGTTTCACCTTTTCTGCTATGGGCGCGAAGGAACCTCTGGTCTCCTCCCAATTCTTTGGCACCTTCTCACCAATCTGCTCTGCAGCTTGTATAACCTTGATCTTGATTGCCTCAAGCTCAGGTCTCTTACCCTCTAAATGCTCTTTAAGGGGTGTTAGCACACCGACATAGTCCCGAAGGTGTTTCAGAACGTTCTCCCTCAATGTTTCAGCATCAGTAGCGATGCTCGCTTGTAAGGTCTGCGCATCTTTCTTGAGGGTATCACGGATACCCTCGGTGGCATCAGAGACGGTACTGAATAAACCTTGACCCATTGTAAGAACTTCGCCCAATTTGGTGTCAAACGTCTCAATTGCGGTGTCCCTGGAAGAGAACAGAGACGAGAGAGCCCATTTTAGCTTAAGTTTAAAAAAAAAACAAAAAACACACACACACACACACACCATTGGGTAAATGGTGACTAGAGAACTCTGAAATGTGACTGAGGCAGAAAGTGGAACGAACTAGTGAGCAAGCATGCATCAATTACAAAAGTAGGACTGGCTGACTAGAAAATGAGACCGTCTTACTTGGAGTCCTTGTATGATGTGGTATCTAAGGGTGTCAGAACCCTCACGAGGCCCTCCTTCACCTTAGCCCGATATTGGGTCAACTGGTCGGGTGCATCAGCCTGCAGGGAAGCGGCCTGAGAGCCTGACATGAAAGAGGAGGAAAGGAACTACTGAATTGTAAAAACAGAGCAAGTGACTGAGCAAAGCTGTACATGCAGTTTAAACAATTTCCCGTAAGTACAAAAAAACAAACAACACATTCAGTACTCACCGACAGCCAGCAGAAGGACAAGAGCCGCAAATTTCATGGTGGTGGTCTGGAGTGGAAAAACAGGCAGCAGTTGCTTATTATGGAGTAAACAAGTTACTTTGCCACAACAGTTGACAAACCACAAAAAAATAAACTGACCAGAAAAACGCTATTGAAAAGTGGAAACCCATTAATCCAGTAAGTATTACATTTCCCACCGAAAACAGGCTTAAAGTTACTTAGAGTAAGAATGTCTTAACACGCTGTTAAAGCCCACCCAACACTGAATTGGCTAAAATGAGTTTGCACTAAACATATGGCCGTCCACTGCTAGAACCAGTAATCTGGGTAGATTAGAGAGGCAGTTTAAGAAGATAAACTCTGAACTACTACATAATCCTGTTTCAGGTATTACAGCAAAACAAAGTCACAGAGTTAGCGAGTCACCTGTCTGTGCTCGGACACTGCTGCAATATCACCTCAAACTAAAGAGCCCGAAAGTCACAGTTCCTCCTAAAAACATCCTGAAGTCCCCATTAAAAGTTAACTCATCTTCCTTCCAGAGAGACACGCTTTTGGTGCTCGCTCACAACTTCATCAAACCGTACAGAGTGCAGAAGTTTCTAAAACACCTGTCTTCCTATTCTACAGCCCAAGTTCCAGTTCCAGCCACTGCCGTTGGTCTTACCTGGTGGAGTTGAAGCCGAGACTGAACAACTTCAGCAAGAGCGGACTTTTTATAGTGCCCGGCCGAGGGATGTGTCCATGTGGAGAGGGGGAGGAGGAGGTGGGATGTGAGGGCTGTGTGTCTCCGTGGAGGTGGACCTCACCCCCGAGCCAGCTCCCTCAGCAGGGGGACCGGGTTGAGAGTTCAATGGTCACCGACTGGGAGGAGGTTGCTCAGCACACACAATGACACACGCCAGACTCAGCCACAGACTCACTATCAGTGTCTTTTCCAGAAACCTTTCTTAGCAGGAACCCAACAATCCTCCAAAATGACCACTTTGTTTTTTGGGTGACGTGATCTTTCAAGACCTCCTTATATCTATCTTTAAATCAGAAGACATGAAACTCGGACATAGACAAAAGCCAGCTCGGTGTGAAGAGCCAGGAAGATGGTGAAATTAGAAAGGAAGTGTGAAAATTAGAGTGGGTGGAGGGAATGGTGGGGCAGAAGTTTCTTTTGTGATGCCTCACAAGCAGCAAACACACACGAGAGCTGGATGGGGGGAGAATCAGAATAAAATAGAATTCAAGATTTATAAACAAAGTCCTATTACCTCAGTAAAGGTGTTTCGAAGCACTCTTTTTTATTTTCTACATTTTTGCAAACAGCAGGTTTTAAGTTGGCCTGCATGGAGTTGTTTTCTTGCAGACCATTTGCTCCGTGTGTAGGATGGAAAAGCCACCTTATTTACAGTCTGAGTCCTTCCAAATGAGCAGCCAAGAAAAACAAACAAGAATAAACAGAGGACGGTGAAGCAATCAGCTCTCTGAAATGCAGTCACATTCGATATAAAGTCACCAAAACGTGGATGATGAATATGCACACGCATTCACACACTACCGAATCACAGTCATCTAGTAGGGTAGCAAAAACAGTCGTATCTCAGTTTAACTCAAATTAGTCACCGGTGTGTGTGTGATTAATAATAGGCCAAAGAGTGTTGTGTACTATCCTGTTGTTTGTTGTCCTTTCACTAGTGGACTTTGTTACTATGGCTTCATGTAACTTGAGGAAGAGGAATGATCACGGCACACAGAGTCGTCTCTCCTTACACACTGATATGTGCATATTTCAGATACTATAATAGCACCTGTCCAACAAGCCCTACCTACACCAAGTTCACGACTGTCTTATCCTTATGAGAGGAAGATTGTAGGAAAAGAAATTGCTGTCAAAAGGGATGGTGACATAATGGGAACATTTGTGCAGAAATAAGTCCAGACATGTTGCCTTCTATGTAGCAGACGTTTAGCTATCTGCAGAGTGAAAGCGAGTGCAGGGTTATCAGGTGCAAGGTTAATCATCATTATCATGGATCAGCCGCAGCTGTCACCACTGCTGTGTGTTTCTTGCATAATAAAGTCCCAGCAGCCGGTATGATCGACGCATGTCAATCAGTTTTTGTACTGTACGGACTTGCTCTGTGTGATTGCAACATGTCCAAGAACATGCCTTATGCAATGTGGAACAAGATACCACGGAAAGATTTCTAAAAATTGGCATAGCAACAGAGTGCATGTAGTGTAAAGACAGTACGAGGATTTTACTCTCAGGGTTCATACAACAAGGTGTGCACAACTCTTCAACATCCCCTAAAATGGGAGACATCAACATGCACACACAGCAATGAGAAAATACAGACGATGTGAAAGTGTAGAAAATGGGTAACTCAACCGACCTGTCACTCTAAAGTTGGCATGTTGACAAGAGTTCCTGTTTCTTTGATCCACCGTGGTTTATCATGGGGTGGATTTATCAGCGTGCTTACTCAACTGAGGAAATAGGACCAGACTGATTAGATACCAACACTTCTCCAAATATCTCTATGATTTTACAAATTCTTCTCAATACAATCTAGAGGATCATAGAGCCAAATACTCATGAGCGACCCCGTGCAGTTATCGGAAATGTGCCAATGCACCCTTGATTAGTGGTCATAATAATTTCTAAAATGAGTTAATCATAAAACCCAGTGAGATTGTACCCTAAATGATCAGAAACTAAACTTATATGGTGGATCGAATTGTTTACATGTTGTCTCTTGTGGGGTCATTAAAGTTTGTGTCCGTTATGTTGTTTTTTGTTGTTGTTGTTGCATTTATTGCACAGGATCCTATTTTTTTCCCCAAAAAACCCCAAACAAAATTGTATTCATTCATTCATTCCTTCATTCATTTTGGGATAGTTTCAATGTCTGTAGAAATTCCTTGATAAGTATTTCAAATCACATTTTATCACCCCTTTCCCCACTTCCGCTTCCATTTGCTTCTGTCATTTCCTATCTGACACCATGCTGTCTGTCACTGATCTGAGTCTGCTCGCTCTGTGATGACCAAGGAGTCACGTCCTCTTGTCACGTTCACAGCCTTGTTATCGGCTTTGGCCATTTGTCTGACACCAATTAGCAAACAACCGCAGCGGACAACATAAAACATGTGACAATGGGAGCTTTGTGGGTGACATCTGATCACCGGGAAACATCTGCATGGTAACAGAAAGCAGCACCTAAAAAGTCACTGTGTTGAATTAGGTGATTAGTTATTGAGTAAAGCAGCAAAAAGACATAAACTTTGGATAATCTTGAAGTCGTTTGTCATTTCTCAAGCAAAAAAAAAAAAAAACGTACCTTGTTGATTCCTACAGCTGAAATGTGACTATTTGCCGCATTTCTCAGTTTGATATGATTGTAAATTGAATGAGCAGAAACAAATCAAGAAACCTTTTTAGAAAGAGACTTTGGACTCTAAGATGACGAGATAAAGCAGATGAGGACTATGAAAATAGCTGTTAAATGTAGACCTACACATGCCAACCACTGTGAAGAGCAGAACAGATCTGCCAGCACATGGCCCCTCTCGTCATGTACAGTAGTCTTTGGGCCTTTTGCCCCGGTCCATGAGATAAGAATGTTCTACATATCGGCTGCTCGGAGCTGCTGACTGGACTGACACAGGCCTTGTTAGACGACTGGCTCTTATCTGGAACAGCAACCTTTGAGACGGCTTGAACTGCACCACATTGATTCAGCATTGACAGTGAGCTTTCTATCTGGGTTGCCGTCATAACCGTTATCGAAAGGACCTCAGATCTCCGAGCTGGCAAGACAGCCGCTGGGGTTGTGGGTTTCGTAACGACGCACTAATGGACAAGAAGTATGTCAGATTAACAACTACAGACACTTTCAAACGTTACATCTCTGTTCGTTGGCTATTTCGAGCTAAATCACAGTGTCAGCTTGCCATTAACATTATCAGGACCTAATTAACAGCTAAATGGACACAGTCTGAACAATGTGGCCTATTTAAAGGATTCCAATAGTTCCTCCTAGAGTCAGCTAAAGCCCGCTGACATCCAGGCTAAAACGTGTGTTGTGATTTCCTATTGCTTGACAAAGAAAAGTAACTCCTTTGCTGACGATGAAGAAGCAGTTTTACAGACAGATGTGGGGTAATTGCCTGGAGCTGATAAATATTTAATCAACAAATCCACCATTTGATCAGGCCCTGGCTGAGGTTCAAAGGTCACGTCATTGTTCCAGCTGCCTCCATGATGGAGCACTGCTCTCAGACCAGCAGGGGAGGTTATCTCAGCTGTAAGCAACACTGTGGAGCTCTCCCTCATTTTCTGCAGCACACACACACCACTTCAGATGGCTATAGCCACATCTACTTAGCTGCAGCAATGTGGTTTTGCAATGTCACATCTGCCGAGGTCTCTTCTGCTTTAATACAGATATTTGGCCGCGGGCCCTGGTCGTAGAGAGTCACTGTAGGTTGCATGGCCCTGAGGGCTGTGCAGCTTGACAGCAAAGCGAGAAAAATTCCCCCTGAACCCAGATAACCTAGAAGAGCGCAATTAAGGTGATGCACAGACACCAAGACCTACTATTTAATCATAAAATACTTTCACACGTACTGACGACCGCTCACGTAATCAGAGACTAATGAGGACACATCGAGCACCTTGTCTGCCAAACCGACATGCAGCGAGTTGTGATCGTTCTGATAGGAAACATTATCTTCTCTGTTTATGAGACGCTGCAGCCTCGTATACTGTTCCATAGATAATAGTGTTTATTAAAGTGCACAGTAACATGCTTGGACCAACAAACATTAGAACAACATGTCACTAGTAAACTTTTAACTTGTGCGAGATGAAAGCAAATGCTGCAGGGTTGAAATGATCAAGGACACAGTGTGCATTGTACATGTCCATTTGAGAAGGACACTGCCTGACAGGTAATGTCAGAATTAAAGGGCCTTTTTATTGTATTGAAACTTTAATTGACTCTCAGTGATAACATTTACTTGCTAGTCTGGGCTTTAAGTGCAACAGAGAGGTGACGTCTTCCTGCGTCATAAATAAAAAAACGTTGACTAAATTTCTGACATAAAAAAAAGGTGGATTGCACCATGCTGTTGCTCAAACTATAAAGTGCATGCAAACATGTTTGGGTTGTTGAATTTGTACTAAACACCGGAATCTCACAGCTGGACCCGTGCATGTAGTTTGGTGCGTAGGTGTTGGGTTTCATCTGAGTTTCAAGGCCTGTTTGTAATTCTATCATTGCTCAAAATGTAGATGTCATTCACCCTGGTACAAGGTCCAGGAGAGTAACAGACGTTTGTGGGACCTGTGGGGCAAAATCCTAATATATATTAATATTTACAAGTACACTGGAAGATGTAGAAGATAATTTAATGTATGGAATTTGAAATTAATATTCTTTTTATTGGCTGTAAAATTATATTCAGTGGTTTTATTTGTCGTATTTATTTATCTTGCACATTGGGTACCTATTTATTTATCTTATTTTTATTTTTAGATTGTATGTTTTGTTTTTATATTTTATGCGTGCCTTCAGTGTCGGGCGACTTGTGGGGTTGTTTTCTCTTTTAATGTAGCTGCTGTAACAAGTAATTTTGTGTAAAGGGATCAATAAAGTGACTATCCTATTTGTTCTGTGTTGATTTCAGGGTTGTTGGTTTATTTGTATTCCTGTCTGACATCTACATTCATTAGCCACATTTGTAGGTGCATCTGTGCAATCTAAAGCAAACCAGCATAACAGATCTGCACTAAATTAAACTATCACAAAGCTTCTTTTAAAACATCAAAAAGGAGATAATTTGGTTTTGTTTTTAATATCAAGGTCACTCGTCATGCTTTATCATAACAACATGCTCCTGGTGAAACTTTAAATGTCTGATATAGCAAATACTGCAAGAAACAGAGTTTTCTCTTCAGGAGGACACAGCCGGGAAAAGACATTCAGAATTAAACGGTCTTTTGAAGGTACGACCACACGTATGTGCTTTATCCTCATCCAACATAAATTGACTCAATTCTTAACAAAAAAAAAACAAAAAAACAAAAATGAACCACGACTTTCTGTGGCTCATTCACAAAGTAGAAAGCGCATGCAAACATGTTGTTGGAGACTGTATGACACACCGCAGGCTCACATTACAACTGTTTGGTGCGTAGGTGTTGTGTTAATAATCCGAATTTCAAGGCCTGTTTGCAATTCTAAAGCTATCATTGCTCAAGATGTGGATGTCATTCACCCTGATACAAAGTCCCACAAACTTTTGCTGAATTTGAACACTGTTTAGTTAGGGTTCTGCGGATGCTCTGACTAAAATTCAAACCAAAAATAATTGAGTGCTATGGTTTAGAAAGAAATGTAGAAACTATGACATTTAGCTCTGAGGGATTTGATTTTAAAAGTCATGTTTCGAGGTGTCTCAATGGATTTTTTCTTTTACATTCATTCTTCAAGAAAATCCTTGACATGGACTTTATCAAAACGTGACATGACCTGGACTTTATGAACACAAAAACGCAGGACGTCTACCATAGAAATACTGTCCAGAGGTGAGGGAAACATATGTCAAAGAGTAAGCAGGATATGAAAGGTTAACTAACACTACAGGCACCATATTAAGTCTGAAAAATAATAACTGGATCAATTCAGTACATCACCACAGCTCTCTGTTAAGTGATGTAGGTCATGATGGATTAGTGCCCTCCTCTGCCCTCTTGTGGTTCAAACTCAGAATAAATAGATCAGGATGGCATTAAAACTAATATGGTGCTCTTTATTTAAAGCTAGAACCCTGCAGTCCTTTGGGCACACTCTGGATAAAAACTGATCGTGGAAGCATAGACAACAGTCAGAATCAGAAAGGTGTCAACGGAGTGAAATGACATCCTGGCTGTGGGATCCTTTAGCAGCAAAGTGTTAATGCAGAGCCCAGCTGTGAATAGCAGGCTCGGGGGGCATAAAGCTCCATTTGACGCACCGCAGGGATCCTTGCATTCAACCTCGACTACAATAACAGGCGTAAATCACACCACTGATCCCATTTGTTGAAGTAAAGTCACTCCTGCCAAACTGTTTTAACACATTAAAAACAAAACAGCAGCTACCTAATTCACAAATCACATTAAAGTACAAGAATGTGTCTGTATAAATGTACTTTTCTTGTCATCTTAGGTTATTGTTGTTTGTCCACATTAGAAGTTCTCAATTTCAATGTACTATAGGACACAAGAGACACGATTGCACCCTGCTGCAGTATAACACAAATGTCATATTATTCAGAATTGCATCACCTTGCAGTATTTGTATTATCTATAAGGCGGATAGTCGTGTCTTTGCTGTTGTGGCAAATTTGAAACCAACAGTTTAGATTTACTACATTGAACATAAGCCGGGCAACATCCTTATCCATCATAGTTTTTTTTTAAATTCTATTCTTCTTTAGTAGCTCTTGTGTGATTTGATCTGTTTTGGGTTGATATTCTGGACCTTTCCTCTCCTGCCCAGCGTCTACAGACTGGGGGTCATCTAGTCAGCCAGTATTTTGGTATATCCACAGTCATTCATGGTGCCGTCTGTGAATGTCATCTCCCCCGACACCTTTGGCACTCTGGCAACCCCGTATCTCACACTCCCTCCTCCATGCTTCAGTGTCAGGACCATGTATTCACTGGTAGTCCTGACCAGGTTCACACCCAGCAGGCCAAATGGTCATCTGACCAAAGAATGCTTTCCCAATAATCATCAGGCTTTTTCTTTTTTTCATTCTTTAGCAAAGTTTTTCAGTTTTGTGCTGAAGAGCAAGTATTTGTTTATTTGTTTCTTGGACTTTGTTCATAGAGGTTCATGTTGTGCTCTGTCCCTCCCACTGTCTGGTTTTTAGAGCTACATTGTGAAAATAAATGAAATAAAAATCCAGAGACAGCCACTGACTGTGACTGGTGGTGCTGTGGCTTGCCCTCCTGCTACAACTGTGTTTCAGCTGACTTTTAGTTGGTCGCCAGTCTTCCTGCATTCTTTGTGAAATCTCACAACCTCACGTTTTTCAATTCTTTTTGTTTCCATGTGATGTCAGCACACTGAGAGACATCTAGATAAACATGCAGACATACAAACAGACACAGGTTACCAAAGGCTCTGGTGTTCACAGGTCATTTTATAACTGTATTTTTTAGGCTTTTAAAAACAATCAGAGGTTTACTCAAATTAGTTTCAGCTGTCACATGTTTTCTAACTTGTTTTGTTGCACTGAGTTGCTTCTTTGCAGCTTGTATTTTTAATATTTCTGTTTTGTTTTTTTTTGTATTTGGTTGTTAAAACGAGGAAATATTCCACTTGTCAAATTAGAAATAATGCCATTATGGAGAAGTGGTACATGTTTAAACTAACTAAAAATCAGTTGAAACACAGCTGCAGCAGTAATGTGGAGGTCAAGCCATAGCACCTCCAAGCAGAGCAGAGTGGCTGTAAATGATACCAGAGACGTTATCTTCACAGTGTTGTGGAGAGAATCTTTTACTTGTGTCGATTGGTGGTCATAAATTTCATTCATGATTTCCACTTTTTGTTTGTAGTTACTTATAAATAAAAACATTAACTGATGAGTGAATGAAAAACAGACAGTTGGCATGAATGTTGCACTATTGGTTTGGCACTTTTTAATTTTGTTGTATACAAAGTATTGCACATGCATTACAATGACAATAAAGATTCTATTCTATTATATTATTTGAACAAAACAACGCTTGCCCTTCTTTGCAACATGAAAAAAAGAAAAAGAAAAATACATGCAAAGAATCCAGATAAATGTTGGACGTTCTTTGATCAGATGAGACCAAGATGAATTTGTTCAGCTCAGGTGGGTTCAAGTCTATTTGGTGTGACCTTGTTCAGTACAACCGCAGTGATTGCACAGTCCTGACAGTAAAGACCGGAGGTGGGAGTGTGATGAGATGGGGGACGCGTGGGTGCAAAAGCCGTTGGGAAGATGACGTTTTCAGGTGGCGTCATGAATTCCTGTGGATATATAAGAGCACTGGCTGACAAGATAACTCTCAGGGGAATCTTCTAGTGTAATAATGATCCAAAGCACACTGAAAAAAACACAAAACAAAACCTTTTAAAGATGGAACAGGTAAAAGAAAGAAAGAAAGAAAAAACCCTACAACCTATCAAGTTCCAGCTAAGAGCAGTTGACATAAATAGCCTCTGAGAAATGGCAGAATATCTGTCCATACATCTGATCTTGAATGCCAATGACGACTGAATCTCAGTAGTAGGAGGCAGTAGTAGAGTTTCTACTGGACTGGCCTCTTTTTAATGCAGTATATGGAACCTGTCAGTTTAAAAAAAAATTAAAAATTAAAATAGGAGCAAATACCACACTGTTGAATTTATTGCATTAAGTAAAAGCTAATGCAATTGCAGGAATGTCATACATTTTGACAGATTATAACCGATTCATATTGTTTTTGTCATCTCTGTCTAATGCTGCTCAGTCAAATATGAGTAAATGGCATTTTTTAATCAAACCCAAGTCACTATTGGCACCATATGATTATTGTGACAAATGACATGTTGCCGAAGCCGAAGCGTCCGAAGGCCCGTGAACGCCTCACGGCTCTCAGCCAGTCAGAGCCACGTCTCCATCGTCAACAGGAAACGTGGGAAGCGTCCTTGGAGATGCCGTTAGTGGTGTAACTTTGGCATCTCTCTGTCGTCTGTGCGCACAATGTCCCCGTCAAACAACTGACAGACTGTCGATAATACCACAAAGACTCATGAGAAAACTGCCAACAGTTTGGTGGGTAAGTGGCTTGTCACGAACGAGCTATTTTCCAACTACTTAGCATTCTGTGCTAAGCTAACGTTGGAGTTAGCTGGAATGCTACCGTTAGAATAATTAGCTTAGCTCACCTTAACTGTCCTGAAAATGATTTCGCACCAATATTATTTGGTAAACTTGATGCTAGCGTGGCCTTTGTGGTGCACAGTTTTCTCCCTTGTTCTTTACAGTGAGCCCTCCCCTTCCTTTGAACAACAAAGACACCAGAAGTTAGCTAATTTCTTAATCTTATAAGCTGAGCGTCATGTGAAGCTAAAAAACAAACCCAAAACGTTTTCTCAGTAAATGGCGCAGTTTGCACAAAACAGTGCAGAGCTGAGGCTTCCTATAGAGACCTTCTTGTTTCACAACTGTGTTATAATGTGCATAATATCTCAATAAAGCATCTATCTATCTATCTATCTATCTATCTATCTATCTATCTATCTATCTATCTATCTATCTATCTATCTATTCCCTGCTTAACTCTGCAGTAACCATGACTGCAGCTGCTCTCATAGGAGACCAGCTGATCCTTGAAGAGGACTACGATGAGAACTACATACCCTCTGAGCAAGGTACAGTGGGTCCATAGCTAGAGCATCCAACACAAGTGAATACACCCCTGTGCCGTATCACCCACATGTCAAATGACTCCAACTTGTGCTGCCTGTTAATGACTGCATTATTTCTAAGTGACCAAAAGGGAGTATTTTCCTTTAATCAACATTTACAAAAAGTCAGTGTAACAAAATGAATACACCTGTGATCAGGTAGAAATCCTTCAGTCACAAAAACAAAATAACACTCCTGAGATTACCAATAAGCACAACTGTATTGACATATAATCACCTGTGGACACCAGAGCTTTCTTTATTTTGATGTGTCTATGAGCATGTCTGCATCATGGCTCCACATGCTGATAAAAAAAAGGAAAATTCTGAAGCTTCCGATTGCTGTACCAACTGAAAACCAGTTGAAGCACAGTCGTAGCAGTGATTAGGATGTCTAGAACCAGGTATAGTACCACCATTAACACCCGCAGTCCTTGAAAGGTCTCAGTAGACAGCTGCACAGTGCAGCTCTGAAAAGCAGATGGACATGGACTTCCGCCGCAGCAGTTATCAATGGAACTCAGAGTTTCTGTTGCAACTCAAACACTGTGAAGGACATTGCGTGACATCAGTGTATTTCGAGGAAACAAAGCCTTGTTTGCTGTGTGGCACGAAACTGCAAGATTACGTTTTGCTACAGAAGCTCAAGAGAACCTTGATGAATATTGGGAGCGCATTGTTTGATCAGATAAGACTAAAATAGATTGGTTTGGCACAGGCAGAGTCCCCCATGTTTGGCGAGTCCACAGTGAATGCAAGGGCCTGACATTGAAGCACAGAGGTAGTGATGTGGAGTTGCATGAGTGCAAAAGGTGTTGGAGATGACTTTTCATCAACATGGATGCCTGTGGATCTACCCAAATAAATGTAGACAAAATGTCTCCCGGTCTCTCCTGGTGACAGGCGGACTTATAAATGACTCACATCGATTATCCTACAATATAGTCGTAGAAACTTTCCAGTCTTGTGTATTTCTCTTGTCATTCTTTTTCTTTTACTCCCTCTCTAAACAGAAATCCAAGAGTATGCAAGAGAGATTGGCATTGACCCTGACGGCGAGCCGGAACTCATGTGGCTGGCCAGGGAAGGCATCGTTGCTCCTCTGCCTCCCGAGTGGAAGCCTTGGTAAGTAGGAAGGAGAGGCAATAACGAAGTGAAGTAATGTAATAAGGAAGTGCACATTTGTGTCCTTGTGACTGATTTCAGATCAGCGTCTGTTCTTGATTCCCTAAATTTCAAAGCACATAGCATCCTCACCTTAACAACATCTCTGGGAAGATGTCAGCTGCAGTGCAATGCTCTAAATAATTCCTTATAACGCAGCAGTTTGAGCCATTAATAATACTTGTAGATAGATGCTTGATTAAAAATTTAAACAAGCATCTAAACCAAAAATTGAAAGCCTTTCTCACGTTAAATACTGCGTTACAGAGAAATCAAAGAAATAATTTGTCGGATTTAGGTTTTGTATATTTCAGCTTCAGTGTGATGCTCTGAGAGTGTTGCACTAAAAATAAAAAAAAGGATTTTCTGGTTGTGAACTAGTAATTATTAACTAAAGCAGAATACTTGGACGATTTATGGCCCAAGAAATGTTTCACGTTGGGTTGGAAGTGCAACCAGCTCCCCATCCATCCATCCATCCATCCATCCAAAGCTAAAGCTAAAGTGACCCCCTTTCCTGTCCCTTTCTCTTCCTCCACAGTCAGGATGTCACAGGGGATATCTACTATTTCAACTTCTCCTCGGGCCAGTCCACCTGGGACCATCCCTGCGACGAGCACTACCGCACTCTGGTGAGCCAGGAGCGTGAGCGTGCCCAGCTCACCGCCACTGCTGGGGGCGCAGGAACAAAGAAAGACAAGAAGAAGAAGAAAGAGAAGAAGGAGAAAAAAGAGAAGAAGAAGAAGAAAGAGCCACTCAAGACTCCTGGAGTGAGTTGGTGTCACTTTTATCTACCTTTGTAGTGTATTTTATGCTTTCTGTCTCACTGCTACACATGACAGCAGAACAAACATATTGACTAGTGCAGCAAAATATAATGAACAAAGCCTCAGAAGTTCTTTTACTACCAGAGAAGTGACAGTGGGTACTCTGAAGATGTAGGTCTTTTGTGAGAATTTTTAGTACCAGTGGTGCGACTTTGATTTTGATGCTGCACAGCAAGAGGAGTATGATTGCCTGCATCGCTGTGGTACAATAGTAGCATCATAAACTGCTCCTTCGAGACGTAAGAATCCTTTAACGCGTCCAGTATATAGTATAAAAATAAAGCTAAATATGATGACAAAACAGTAAACACAACAGTCGATATTGTCTTGTTTTGACTGGACTCGTCTGCCGTGGAAATAGAGAGAAAAGGTGTCATGTTCTGAATGTCTCTCAGAGTTTAGGGTTTCTGAAGGCACCCAAAATAATGGCGATCGATGAAGACTATAAATAAATATACTGGATAGTTTGCTAAAGTTAATATTGACATATGAGAGTAAGTGAACTGATCACATTAGTAACTGTTGACTGTTAACAAGCTTTACATTTAAACGCGTGTTGACACTGTCCTGATTAGATTAGCTCCGTGTTTGTGTTATTGCTTGTTTTGCTCGTATAAAGTGCGTCTGTCTTACTGTTGACCAACTTTTCCTACTTTTAAGTTGCATTCCTGAGCTAACAGTTAATGGGAAAAGTTAAAAAGAAACTACTGGGTGATAAATTCTTGATTTTTGCTCCAGGCACTTCCGATTAACGTGTGCTGATGTAGGTGCCTACCTCACTGACTGTCTCCTGTTCTACAGACACTGAGCTCAGCGTTGGGACCCCTACCGTCCCCACTGGGCAGCTTGGCCCCTCTCAGAGGTCTGGACGCCCCGGGCCTCGGTCCTCTCTCTGGATCCGCCCCTGCACTCCGGGGGTCCCTCAGCAGCTCTGGGGGGCTGGAACCCCTGAAGAAATCCCTTCGTGTAAGATCCTTGTGCTACGTAGGCGACTATATAATGAATTTTTATGCTCTCACGAGTCTTGACAGTCTCCTTTCCGTCTTTTCCAGGGTCCTCGAAGCAGTGGGGCGTCTAGTGTTTTAGGCAGCAGGCAAGAGGAGAGAGTGTCGCTCACTTTGCCCGGCTTTGACGACGATGATGAAGATGATGAAGACAAGATTTCAGAAAATGAGGTTAGCTTAGCTTCCTATAAGCTCTAAAAATATACACTTCATGTCCTTATAAAACCAGACATTTTCTCATTTTCAGCCAAGTCCTCAAGGTTCAGACCGACTACTGAAGAACCTCCACTTAGACCTCAATGCCCTTGGAGGAGGCCTGCAGTACGAGGTAGACAGAGGGATTTCTTTTTACAGCATTTTTTTAACAGACGCTGAAACGCATAGTCTGATATATTTGAGTCTGATAATTCCCTTACATAGAAATAACTTTGTTGGTCATTATTTGCCCTCTACGTTCTATAAGAGGGCTTTTGATTCATTTGGATGTTTGGATATAAATGTGTTGTTTCTTAATTAATGTTTTATCACTTCTTGTGGGAAATATTAGTGTCCTGTGTGAATGTTTGCTTTAGGACAGTGAAGCCAGCGGTGCGGCTCCAGCTGAGGAGAGGACGGAGCCAGAGTTGCAGGACTTGGCTCTCTCTGGAGATCACAGCCCTGAACCGCCATCCCAGCAGGTTAGAAACACACAGAGCTATACTCACTCCAGTTACTCCAAGCATTGCTTTTGTCTTTTTTCCCTTAAAACATTCAAAGTATATCTCTCTGGCATTTCTTTTGCTTTTCACTTCACATGTACCCATGTGTCACACTCTTTGAATGCCTCTGGTGTTTTATGTGTGCGACTGCTTGGCTGAAACATTTCTACTCGTTACTTCTTCTTCATACACATCGTGTAAGTCGACAGGATTCTGTGGAGGCACAATCCTGGAATTCCAGATATATTTGTGATTGGTGATATTAATGTTGTGTTTCTATTTTTAAACCAGAAATTTTTTACAAAGCAGAATACGCAGAGTGCTCCTTTCCTTTTCCTCTGGCAGACCGCTGATCATTTTTAAATTCCGCAGACAGAGTTGTGTTTTTAGTGTTTGTTTTGCTAAGAAGAACTTGAAAATGAATTCCAGTTCATTTCAACCTGCTGTATTTCCAGTTTTTGTGGCTACTGTGACTCTCTGTGTCATGCTAACTTTGCACCCTCCAATAAAAAAGGCAATAAAGTGTTTACAGGACTATTAGCATTAGCTCCGTGCAGCTTTCCAAAGAAAATATCCATCCATCCATTATCTATACACCGCTTAATCCTTACTAGGGTCGCGGGGGGGCTGGAGTCTATCCCAGCCAACTTAGGGCGAAGGCAGGTTCACCTGGACAGGTAACCAGTCTATCACAGGGCTACACTTAGAGACAGACAACCAAGCACACTCACATTCACACCTACGGACAATTTAGAATCACCAATTAACCTCGACATGTTTTTGAAGGAACCCGGAGAGAACCCACGCTGCACGGGGAGAACATGGAGACTCCACGCAGAAAGATCGCGAACCGGCGACTTTCTTGTTGCGAGGCAACAGTGCTACCAACTGCGCCGCCTTGCAGCCCCCCCAAAGAAAATATTTGTACATAAATCATTTTTAAAGTTTGTTTGCAGTCTGACTGAAGGTAAACACAAAGCTGTCCAGAGTGTCCATTTTACCTCATTAGGAATCTCCATTGGAAGATACTTGCTGGCTGATTTGATCTCTGGCAGTTTGTGTGTGGTTGATTTTGACTGTTGTTAAAGACAACAGACTTTGGGAAACTGATTCACTTCTCTGCTGCTAAGTTTGGTGAAAACTTTTACTCCTGAAAGTCAACTGGAAGAAAAGACTGAAACCAACCAGACCAAATCCTCAGCTCTTCATGAATAAAAGCTATTATAGTTAGAAAAACATCAGGTCCAAATTGTTTAATTCTGTTTGCTTTCAGTCCGAATCGAGAACAGATGCAAAAATTAGCTGTCTTTGAAAAACTGCACGGAGCTCATGCTAATCGTCCCCCCTAATAGGTGAAAGCCACAATAGTGGGAAGTACAGCAGGTTGACTTTTCTGTGAATAATGTGGGACAGAGATGCAAATACATTAGGCCTCCATGTGTTTTCTTAAGTCGTAGTTAAGCCCTAATTGTCTGTTTATTATGACTGCAGTGGACTTTTCTTGTTGTCTCATGTAACCTGTGATTTCTAAACCATCTGTTATTCCCTCTCTCGTGTCTCTTTGACCTGTAAACCTCTCACCTTTGCCACTGTGACCCATGTGTGTCCATGCAGCTGCTGTGCTGCTGGGATCTGTCCTACGGCCACGGCTGTTACTGCGTCTTCCTCTTTGTCCTGCTGTCCTCCTACTGTCACTGTTACTGCTTTGCTGTCTAATTCTAAACAACCCGAGCATGTGTCATCACCTCGAAAACAGAACAATACGAGCATTTTCCTCTAATTAACGAATGAATTCACATTAAGGGAGAACAGTACAACTTCCTGCCATCACCACTGAACAGTCCAAATTCATGAATCACGTAAATCCTTCATGTAACTGTCTCCTGAAATACACATACAATACGTCCAGTCTTTGCCCTAAAATGCCAGAATTGCCGAATGATTTAGTCGCATTACTTTGAAACAGGGAAATCATATTCTTGAAACAAACTTGCTCGAACCAGCCTCTGTGTTTGTGTGTTTGGATGTGAGTGACCCAGAACAAGAAAGTTTGTGTATTTATTTTGTGCACACATGCATGTGTTAACTCATGGAATTTATTTCTATGTGTCCGTTGTTTTACGTTGTTGCATGTTTAGTTGGTTTTGCATGCAGTTGCTCCAAGAACATCACACCTCCGCCGTCTTTCAGCAAGGGGTCACGAACTTTTTGTCTCCTCCTTCCCTCACCTGCCCTCCTCCATCCTTTCTCTCCCTTGTGTCTCTGCACGCCTTCCTTTGTGCCTCTGTTTGGGACGGATGGACTGTTCCTCCTATATCCCTGTACCAAGGACTCCTTGAAGGGCCGCCACATCCACCGCTCTCCTCAGGCGGGCAGTGGAAACGATGTCAGTGAGGAAGGGGCCGGTGTCTCCACCCCTGACAGCGAACGCTCTGCTGAACAATCGGAAGAGGAAGTAGCAGAGGAGTTAAGTGAAGTGGAGGCGGACGAGGAGGAGAGAGGACAATTGGAAGATGTTCAGAAAGAGAAGGGAGAGGATGAAGGAGGAGGGAAAGCCGGAGAGGGAGGGTCGGAGGCGAAAGGAGAGGAAGGAAATGAGTTGGACGATGGAGAGGTGCCAGATGATAAAGATATAAAGGAAGGGGGACAAGAGGAAGAGAATCAGAGTAAAGTGACTGCCAAGAGCAAGAAAGAGGAGGAGGGAGAGAGTGATGAGGCAGAGGAGGAATGCTGTGAAGGGGAAGTGTCAGAAAACATGAAACACAGGGATGGACAGGAGAGGAATGAACAAGAAGAGAACGATAGCGATGAGGAATCAGGAGGTGGTGTTGAAAGCCTGGGTGATGAAACCAAAGACAGAGGGGCGAGTGTGGAGAGTGATGAAGCTGGGAAGGATGTAACTGAGGAGAAAGAAGAAGTGCAGCATGTAGAAGAAGAGGAATTTGAGGAAGTATGTGATGAGGTTGTGGAGGAACGCTTTGAAAGTAATCAAAATGGAGGAAGCGAGGAGGAGGAGAAAACTGACAAGGAGAGAAATGAGCTGAAGAGAAGCCTGAAGGATGGAGAGCAGAGTAAGAGTGAGAAAGAGGAGCTAGAGGTAAACAGCAAAGGAGGACAAGAGGAGGGTGAAGAGGGTGAGAGTGAGGAGGCTTTGGAGAGATGCTCCCTGAGTCAGAGGAAAGCGACAGGAAGTGGTGAGGAAGAGCTAGAAAGATGTGTGGCGAGTGTAGAAGAAGAAACGGAGAGGGAGGGAGCGGAGATAGACGACGAATCAGACGGTCAGAAGCCCCAAAGTGCATCAGAAAGCGAGGAGGAGGTCGTCGAAGTTTTTAAAGACGAGATGACTCCTGTCCAGCCAGCACATCTAGGCCAGAAGATGCTTAACCAAAAGGGAGAAAGTCCTGCTGGCAAGGATGTGACAATAACACCCCCCCTTCCTGCAGAGGTAGGGTTCAGTGTTGCCTCTGTGCGTGCTGATCCTCCCCACCCCTGTCATTCACTACCCAAACCCAACTCTGGTCCTGCCTGCTCTTTGCAAGCAGGTGCATGTAGCTCCCAGAATCCAACTCCACTGCCTGAGGGGCTGGTCCTCTGTGATTCCCTGCCTGGATGTCATGAATCGCACACATTAAAGGACAAACCATTTGAGCCCCTGAGGACTGGATTGGAAGCTTCTAAACCCTCTACTCATTGACGTTGCAGTCTTTTGGTATCAGCTTTGATATATTTTGAGCTACTGAACCAGACACAGGAGGCTCATCTCCTGCCATCACCTCCCTCCCTCACTGCCACTGCTTGCTTCGGTTACAGATGCCTGACTGTCTGTTTTACAGTTCGCCTGTCTGCACCCTGGCCTCGGTTGTGTGTGCATGTAGGCTCAGTGTTTCTCTGTGTGTCCTTGGTATAGGCAGCATGCATCGATGTTCGTCGTTGCTTTTGGGCAGTTTGGTCGTCTACGCGTGTGCATTTGGGTTGCCACACAGAACTGTTACCTTATCACTGATTGTTATTGTGTGCATGTTATTGCAGGAGTCTGAAGACAGCAAGAACGCTGAGGAGGCTTCATCCTCCATCGATGTCAAGGTACTCTGATGCTGCACTATGATGCTCACCATCCATCCATTTACTCATTCGTTCAGCTGTCTCCTAATGGTTCTTTTTTGTGTCTTCAAGCTGTCGGAGAAAGTTCTCGACATCAACGACCTGTCTGGCACAATCAGTCCACTGGAGAAAGAAGACAGAGATGAAGCACATCAAGGAGAAGGGTGTGAGGACGGAGGAAAGCCAAAAAAGCCTGAGGCCAACAAGAGGTTTCTTGCTGTTTTAATATTGTTCCTGGAAAATAGCTGCTTTGCTCAGGGTAGGGGGTCCTTAGCAGGTCTTGTGGTGTTTCATAACCAAAATTCAAACCTGCAGTGTGTAAGTTATGTTTCCCTGTTCTGGCAGTGAGAGACATGCTGCTGCTGGCTTTCTTTTTTAGATTGTAGTCTTTCTCTGAATGCTGACTTTCTTTTTATCTGAAGCATCAAAAGCTAGTCTTGGATGCTCATATACTCATAACTGCTGTGCCCTACTGGTTTCTCTGCTCCGCTATCCAGTCATTGCTAGGTAACGTTGCTAGGCATTGCTACCTGTGCAACAATGCGGAAATGTCACTACAGACACCAGTCCATCCATCCATACACCGCTTAATCCTCACTAGGGTCATGGGGGGCTGGAGTCTATCCCAGCTGACTCAGGGTGAAGGCAGGTTCACCTGGACAGGTAACCAGTCTATCACAGGGCTACACTTAGAGACAGACAACCAAGCACACTCACATTCACACCTACGGACAATTTAGAATCACCAATTAACCTCAGCATGTTTCTGGACTGTGTGGGAGGAAGCCGGAGAACCCGGAGAGAACCCACGCTGCACGGGGAGAACATGGAGACTCCACGCAGAAAGATCCCGGGTGTCCTCACCGGGACGCCACGGTGGCTACGGAGGCAACGGTGCTAACCACCGAGCCACCTTGCAGCCCTCACCACAGACAACGATTTAAAATTTAAAACTTCAGTATATTGCAAAATACAGAGAGATTCCCCTGGTTTTGATGGGCTTGTGCAGCACTGTATGAATTCATCTGGCAAAGGCTTAAATGAAACAGACGTTTATTTGTACGTGGAGATCTTGCAGTCCAGCTCTGGTTTTGCCGGCCTTCTTTATCCAGTGTTTTTATCATCTCTGTTAAATTCTGCTGAATTTGTTTCCACAGTGTGAAACAGACCCTAAAGATAATCTCCCACCAACATGCAGCTTCTATGTTGAATAAAACTTGTGCATTTCTGAGAAATACACAACTTGACCCTTAATATAACAATCCTGAAAAGTTTCACGCTATCACAATATTTTAACATTTTCCTCACCGTGGATGACCATAACAGCCCCCTCTGTCTGTCTGTCTGTCTTCAGGCAGATGCTGGCCAAAGACAAAGACAACTCTCCAGTCCATAAAGTCGACCGACTTGTTCTTCACCAGTCCAGCCCTTCACCCTCACTCTCCAGCTCCTCCAACTCAGAAGAAGGCGTCAGCCACAATCGAAAAGCCCCAGGCCTCGGCATGTCTCTGGGGCTCCAGAGGCCTGAAACCTCCAGAGGTCGACCTGTTGAGGTGTCAAACACTCGACTC
Organism: Stegastes partitus; assembly: GCF_000690725.1. Lineage (NCBI taxonomy): Eukaryota > Metazoa > Chordata > Actinopteri > Pomacentridae > Stegastes > Stegastes partitus. The sequence continues at coordinate 132,785 of NW_007579069.1, read as the reverse complement.
GACCACGTTGAACTCCCTTTGAAAAACCAGGAGAGCTCTCTGGGAGAGGAGCCAAGCTGGAGAGTACGGAAAGACAAGGAGAAGCTAGAGAGGGAGGAGGAGGAAAGTAAGAGGGCAGACAGTGAAGAGACCAGTCTGAGAGAAAGGGTGGAGGAGGAGAGGGAGAAGAGGAAGCCTGAAAAAGAGATGCAGGAGGAGAGGGAGCAAATTTTGAAGGAAAAGGAGAAGAGGATGCACCTCCTCCAGGAAGAGCTGAGGCGAGAAGAGGAGGAGGAGGAGAAGAAACTGAAGGAGGAGAGCGAGGAAAGGCTGAGGTAGGCATAAAGTGTACTTCTATTACAACTATTACATTTTCAGCCCCCAAACAAGACAGAAGTTCATTTAACACAAATGCTACGACTGAAGCAGTGTTGCTGTGTTCTTTATTGGTTCCTTCCCACTGGTGGCTCATTAACATCTGTGATAAGAGTCTTTTGCATAGAGCAATACAGGTTCCATTTTTAAATGTATTTTGGTTAGATCACATGTTATCATAGCATTCATTTTGAACATTGTCTTGACTTTGCAGGGCTCTGCGGAAGCATCTTCTGTCCAAGAGGAGAGAGGAGGAGGCCAGACTGAATGAGGAGAGTGATGGCACCATAGAGGAGCTCAGAGAGTCTGTCAAGAGGGAGAGGGAAGAGCAGCAACACAAACTCAGGTCAGACTTACACACATAGTTATACATAAACACGTATGTTGGAGCTGTAGTTGTTTTATATCTTTGTGTCTACTTAGACACCCAGTGTCTACTGAGGTTATTCCCCATACTGATATTGGTGTTTGTGTGATACGCTCAGGAAGGAGAGCGACATCATGCTGAAGGAGCTACACGTCACTCTAGAAGAAGAACGAACAGCGACACGAGACCGACTGGAGGCGCAGAAGAGGCAGGACATGGAACGACTGAAGGAGGAGTCAGAAGAGGAGCTTCAGGCTGAGAGGAAGAGACTCCAGAGAGAGAGGGAGGAGAAACTGAACTGTCTGAAACACGAGGTGACGGAGGTCCAGGCTTAGGTCCACTTCAATTAGCTTAATATTTGCCAATGATGAATTTATCTTTATCGTTAGATATAGCAACACAAGATAAGTTCATGGCAAAACGTCACATGTCCTGTCCACTAAACCACGTAGTCTCTACTGTGTCCAGCTAGCAGTGAAATCAATGCTACAGATTTGTTCCTAACAATTATGTCAGAGGAATTTCACTTCAATTACATATGTTTTTTACAATCTTTGCAGAAATGTTAGCAGGTTGACATTGAGTTTTTAGTTTCATGTGTTGATAAGAGGACAGCGGACACGTGTGTGGCTACTTGCTGTGCTAATTTAATGTGACATACAGTTCTGATTCCGCTCATTCCCTCTCAGGTGTTTGTGACAATCATCAGGAATCCTTTGTTATGATGGTGCTATTAAATGTGGTTGATGCTGTGTGTGACAAATCCATAACAATTTAACCTGAACATCCATTTTGCATTGAAAGTAGTGCCCCCCCTGTAAAATGTAGGCTTGCACTGTTGTTATTTTTTTAAAGGCAGGTTTGAAACCATTTACTACTAAATGATGTGTGTGCAGTGTATGGTCACATTTAGTTAATGTGATGTATTAATGTAAACGAACCAGTCTGAGAGTTTGAACCAAAAGTTTGTTTGTTCTGCCTCGATGGTACACAGAGGCAATGGACCCGAGGAACACAGACTAATGATCCGTCTCTCTGTTTGCTCTGTTTTGTCTGTATAAAGGTCAAAAGCACAGAGAGGAGGAGGGAGCTGATGATGAGTCCACGACCTGAACAACAACTGGCAGAATACCACCGAGAGGTTCGAGGACACACACACCCACATATGTACAACATTACGTTGTTATCATGCCTGTTTCTCTGTGAATGTGAGCTAAGGCTTGAAGTCCAATGAAATAAAAGTTTTTTGTGCCATAAACCGACTCGCTGCCGCTGCCCAGCTGGCTGATGTGCTCCAGGAAGTGCGAGAGGAAGTGCAGCGTGATCATGAGAGGAAGCTGGAGCAGCTGAGGGACGACCACAGGAGAGAGAAGAATAGCATCAGAGAGAAATACCTGGATGAGGTCAGAGAATCACTTCCAAATTAAGCCGGTGCACAACCTCATCCCATGCAACTTGCAGAAAAAAACAGTAGAATATCTTTAAATGAAGCTGTGATATTTTGGTTTGTTTAGTTCAGATTCAAAATATGAACATTATGGATAGTGAAAGCAAAATAACTCCCAAACTGAATCTTATCTTTAATCTACAGAAATATTCCTTTTGTGAACTTTTCCCAAACACTGAACTGGGTTTAGAAGGATCTACCTACAAACAGCTTCTTTTTTTAAACGACGTTCTGTCTGTGTTCCAGGAGACTGCTCAGAGGGAGCGCTTGTTGTCCTCTCTGCAGGAGGACAGAGAGCGTCTCCAGGCATCACATGCTGTCCAGCTGGAGAAACTCCGCTTGCAGCTCGACGCACAGATTCAAAAGACTCAGCTGACACACTCACGAAAGGTGAGACAGAACAAACACATGCGTGTGCTTCACTTAACGTGTCTACCTAGCTGTCACAATCAGTCCTGTGTCTGTTCTCTAGATATTTATAGGTGGACGTTTTATATACTCACCAGTTATTAAAACCTGTATGCATGAAGGGTAGTCTTTTCCAAAAGAAAATCTTGTTTCTTCTTGTAGGAGTCAGAACTGCAGGATCTGGCCGATCAGTTGGAGCTTAGAGCCAAAGAGCTGAAGAGTCAGGAGGCGATGCTGCAGACCAAGGTCTCTCCCAATCCACAGTGTCTGACCAGTTTCTTAACCCTCTGTTTTGTCACGTTTCTGCTGAAACGATGATGCCATGTCCAAAATTGTTAATGCCAGCTCTAAAACAATGTCTTATCCTCGGTATAAGGTTTCTTTTTTTTGTCAGACAATGAGTACTTTTTAGGTAGGAGCTGTTTTTACCTTTGACATGTACAACTCCTACCTAAAAAATACTCATTGTCTGATAAAAAAAAGAAACCTTATACCTTTAATCAGAGAAGACAAAATGAACCAAATCACGCTAATGTATTATCCTCTCTTGTCACTTGTTTCCAGCCAAAAGAAACCTGCTGGTCAAATGGAAATTCAATATAATCAGAACTTGACATGAGCATGAATGATGCTGGACATAACTGTGTGTGCCATTAACACCAAACTAAACCACAAGGACTAATCGTTTCTGTCTTCTCTCAGGCAGCAGATCTGAAGAGGAGAAGAAAGAAGCTTGGAGAAGAGGAGGAGGAAGTGGACAGACAGATAGAGGTGTGAAGTCTGCTTTCTCCTCATGAGTAGATTATAAGTCTGCAGTCTGTCAACCTTCTATTTTCCACCTGCACACGTGTTCAGACCATACCACAGCTGATGCGGGAGAGAGACCAGCTGAGGGAGGAACTGGAGAGGCTGAGAGAGGAGAAGACTCAAGCCCGAGAGCTCATCCACAGAGCCAGGGTGGAGAGGAGTGAGGCCAAGGAGGAGGAGGAGAGGCTGAGGGAGGAGAGAGACGAGGCCAGGGAGGAGAGCAGGAGAGCCAGGGATGAGAAGGAGAGGCTGGAGAGCAAGGTGGCGCTGCTGCAGGAGAGGTGCGAGCGTCTCGGCCGCAGAGTCAGGTAAGGTTCTACTCCACAGAGAACGTTCTCCAAAACCAAGGCTCTGCTGTGAGATGGTGATTAACAGTCCGGCTGTTACTGTCAGTAGCCTGTCATGTTTTGTATGTTAAATGACAATATGATGTAAAACATGTAGCACGGTGCTGCCAAACGTGAAAACTCTGCTAACAAGAGTTTAGGCAGACCTGAAGACGAACTTCTTGTTTTGTCAGTGAGCTGGAGCAAGGCGAAGGAGCGAGCGCCTCCCGGAGACAGGAACCGGACAAGAAGGCAGAGAAGGTGTCGGCGCCCCCCGGTGGCAGGAAAGACGAATCCCTACATGTAGACGACCTGGACGAGCCGCCTGTCTCCCCTCTACCGGACAGCCACAGCAGCGTGGACGAGTAAGGAGAGACAACAGAGAAAAACACACGTGGTCATAAACGCACAGCAGCATTAAGTACAGGACAGACATGAACACAGCGTGTACTGGACGGATGTCTTGGTAATGGTTTGGTCTCACCAGGACGTGATTGATGCCACATTTTTTCCAGAGCAGCATATAATTCTAAAACGATGGTTATACAGATTTTCTAATGTTATTTCCTTTTCAGTGGATTATCTGGTCGTTTGCGGTGGATTAATGGCTGTGTGTAGAGGCAGGAAAGGAATACTCATTACATACATGTCAGCGTGTTTGTTGGTGTGATTAATGGAGGAATATTAGATTTAATGTTGTTTTTAATGTTTAAGTGATCGTTTTCGCTATTTACACGTCAAACAAAATCACTTTAGTATGAACAGTACATGGAAGAAGCAGCAGCAATTAATCCTGCAGTGTGAACATTTGTGAGTGTAATTACACAAATAGTGTCTATGCGTGCTTGTGGCTTGTGCCTGGCCAGTCGTTTTGATCCTGCAGTCAGTTGTTTTTGATCTGGGACATCCTTTCTTTGTGGCTTCATAGACTTTCCCACCACTGACCCCACTGTCCTCTCAGTTGCTGTTGCCTGCTTCCTCTCCTTTACCACAATTTTTCTTTCCTTCAGCTCTGGCAAACCAGTCGCTGCTGTAAAAAGCATCTGCTGTCGGTGCACCAGAGCAGGAATGTTGCCTCAGAAAACAGATTTAAAGTTCTGCTATGCTGCAAAACGTAGAGGCTTCATTGTTTTTGCTCGTTGGATAAGGACTTGAGCACAACGGATGTTCATTTACAGTCCTGCTCTCTGGCTTTTAGTTCTAACTCATGCATCTCTGAGGCAGTTGCATGGCAGCGTTAATGAAGTCTGGAGAAGGTATTTTTGTTTCAGCATATGGACAGGCTCGTATGGACAGACAAGCACACACAGTATCCCAAAACTGAGCTCCAATTGCACCTGACAGTACAAACTTATTTGGCAGAATTTATTTATTTTTTATCTTTTCTCTCCCATGAATTATATCACAGGTCCTTTAGATTTATTTTGTGACCTTTTGGAGGAGATGTGACTCATAGCTTAGGAACCATGCATCTAAAAATACCAGCAGGAGTGGTTCAAATTAAAATCTGGTTAGCTACAACAGAAAATTGCTGTGTATATATATGATGAATACACCAGTGTGACAGGGGACAGTTTGGTGCATAGCAGGGACTAGTTGAAGCTTCAAATGAGGGTAACCTTACATCACTCAACACATCTAATAGTGTTTTTTTCTTCTTTTCATTTAAAAATGACATTTCTGGTTGTTCAAGTCATGCAGATTTGGGTGTGAATGCAGGAGCACAGTGTGTATCTAGCTGTAGTTACTATCCCCACGTCTCTGTGTCCAGGTTCCGGCGCTACATCTCCTCTCACGGCGCCTCCATCCAGAAGACCAAAGTCTTCCTGGAGAGGGAGAGCAGTCGGCTGATGGAGAGGCAGGCGGCTCTGCATGCGGCCCAGACCAGCTCCACTCAGGTCCCCAACCGCGAAGGAGGCGTGACTGAGGAGATGATAAGAAACCTCCAGCAGGTAGGAGGGAGTGCGACCCACCTCCTGCTCAGGCTGAACTCTCTGGACTCCAGCCAGCTTCTGGGTGTTTTGGCACATTTTTGCTGACTGTAGGCAAATTCTTCACTGCGATATAAAGTCCTTCACCGAGAAGTAGTGAGAACTCAAAAATGCCTTTTATTGCAGTATTATACAGTATTAATGTCATAAATATCCAT